>NC_058404.1:44207124-44361496 GCF_002201575.2 Neomonachus schauinslandi
GCCGGGCTGTTTCCACTTCAAAGATGTTTTCAAGGAAAACAAAAATGTTTTAATCCAAAGAAACAAGACAATAATAATGATAATGCAAATAATAATAATAATAGTAATAACACATCTATATAGTGCTTCCTATGTGCCAGGAACTCCATGCTTATTCATACACTTAATCCTCACCAGGGGAGACTATTTTTATTCCCAGTGCACAGATGGGAGGAGGGGGCACAAGATGGGGTTCTGGTGAGGATGCTTCTTAGGGGCAGGGATGGAGGAAAGGGCCTCTTCAGGTTCCCGCAGGTCTGATCTGGTGACTGCATGCTCAGATTAGGGACAGAGGCACTGGGCCCTGGGAGAGCCTCTCCTGGGGGGAGACTGCTGCTGGGTGACAGGTGGGCCACTGAGTGCGGTGGGGTCTTCCACTGGGAGGGGAGGCAGGGAGGCACTGGTCTGGCGTGGCCTTCACACCCAGAAAGCCTGGCTGGCTGGAAAAGAACTATGGTATCATGATCCTGGGAAAGTGTGTGCATGTGTGTACGTTTGTACGTGTGTGTGTGTGCATGCGCGTGTGTGCAAGCCAGGAAAAGGGCTCATGGGTAAACTGGTGTGTGACAGGCCTGGGGACAAAGGGGCCTTCCCCACTGACTAGGGCAGGAAGAAACCTTGGTGGCCAGGAGGGAATTGAAACTCTCATCACGAGATCAGGGCAAGTTGGTGGAAAGAAATCCCCTGTACCCTGAGGGAGATCTTGCAGACTTTGCCCTCCCCGAGCTCAGAGCGCTTCTCTTGATGGAGCTTGGAATGCCCTTGGAGCTTCCCAGCTCCTTCCTGGTCACATTTCGACGATGCTGTGGTTCTCGGGCAGCTCCTCAAACCAGCCCCTGTGTCCCTCAGGAGAGTGGGTACAGCGTGCTGGCTGCTAGCCTCCCGCTGTCTCCTCCCCTGGCTTGGCCGTGACTCCTCACACCCCCGTTTCCTGCCACAAAGGGCAAGAGGAACTGACCCTCTGCAAGTTCTAGAAGGAAGAGGGGTGAGTCAGACCCTCAGGGGTGTGTGTGTGGGGAGAGATGGGGAGCTGGGAGGCTGTGGCTTCGTGGTCACCCTGTGGAGGAAAGTCCCCTCCTGTGTGGCACTGCTCTGTCCCGTCCTGGAGCTGCAGAGAGGGTGCTGCTGCTGGCTGTGCTTGGGCCCCTCCCCTTGGACCCTTGGGCCCAGCCAGGATGGGCTCTTCCCAGGCCCAGGGCAGGGGTAGTGAGTGCCCTGCAAATGCCTCTGGAGGGAGAGAGGAGGAGGGGGTCTGAGCCTGTTTCCTGAGCCGCACAGTGGCTAGAACACGGAGGCCTGTGTCCTCAGGGCGGGCCACCGTATCTGACGTGCCGCTTGTTCCCTGCACAACCCGAGGGGGCACCGTTCCCATCCCGCGAAGCCTTATGCCGCCGCTGCGCCTAGAGGCCAGTCTCTCACCTATTGGTTGGTGCCAACAGGGAAGATGTTGGCGATGAAGGATATTAGATGTGAGAGATGTTCCAGAAATGGGCCAAGGGGAGAGCTGGGTAAGCTTACCTAAAGCCATCAGGGGTTTGTGTGTGCCTGATCTCTCCTAGACAGTGACTTCAACAATTGGGAGAGGGGCTCCAAGATTTCAGCAACTCATCCGCCGAACTTGAGTCCCAGGGGCTGCAATGGCTAGAATGTTCAGGAATTGCCCTGGGGCAGGTCTTGCCAGTCACTCTTTGCCCCCGGCTTCCCCAGTCTGTGGGGTTGGTTTAGCACTGTTTGGGAGTGGTTCATCACATGGGCCTGGACAGGCCTGGTGGGCCTATCAGGGTTAAACAGGCATCCCAGGACTGAGAAATATTCTCCTGGTCCAGCCTCTCGCCCTTGGAGGCCTCGTGAGGATGGGGTGGACAGCTCCTCTGCTGGAATGGGCAAGCTCTGGGCTGAGGGCAAGCTGACAGCCCACCTCCTGTCTGCTGGGCATGGGGGGTTTGCTTGCACCGAGGCCCTACTCCCGCCCTCAATGGGTTGATAATACAAGGTAATGAACACTGGACTAGTAACAAGCTAGGTCTTCGCAGAGTGATCTTGGCCAGCAGCACAACTTTGCAGCTCCTGGCAGATGGGGTCCCATCCCTAGCATCGCTCCTGTCCTCTTTAGCAGGACCACTCTTAAGACTTCCCAACGGTAGGGGCGCCTGGGTGGCTCAGATGGTTAAGCGTCTGCCTTCGGCTCGGGTCATGATCCCGGGGTCCTGGGATCGAGCCCCGCATCAGGTTCCCTGCTCGGCGGGAAGCCTCCTTCTCCCTCTCGCACTCTCCCTGCTTGTGTTCCCTCTCTGGCTGTGTCTCCCTCTGTCAAATAAATAAAATCTTAAAAAAAAAAAAAAAAAAAAAAAGACTTCCCAACGTCACAGGACACAGTGTTCCCTGTGTGTCCTTGCTCTAGCCAAGAGACATTCCCAACTGATTTGCCATTGGGTCCTCAGCAGGCCCTCAAGTGTTTCCCTCTCAGCCCAGGAATTGCGGGCTGGGAAGCCCCCACTGGGAGGGAGGCCTCCATTCAGGTAGGCTGGAGAACAAGCTGGGGGGCGAGTCCTGAGAGTTGGGGGCGGCCTCCTCTGACCCGTTGTGTGAGTTGAGCTGCTTGAGCCTCTGCTGGTGAGGAGCCGCCCTGTCCCCCAGGGTGGGTGAGTTGTGTCTAACCAAGGCGGCCACCCCTTCCTTGTCTCCCCGTCCCCCCCCCTTTTCCTAGGGGGCACCGTTGCTTCTTGTCAGGGGACAGTGGCCCTGAAGAAAAAACAAAAGTTGAACAGCAGGCTACTAACTGCCCCATCGAGCGCCCGGCTCAGGTCTGTAATTTGTCTGGCGCTTTGCAGGGGCCGGTTGCGGTGACAGAGGCACTGATGTCCTTCCACCGAGATTAATGACGTCCTGGCGCTGGTAGGCGGGAGGCCTGGGCCTCTTATGTTTTGTGCCATTAAATGACATTCAGAGACTTCCACTCAGGAGCTGAAAAGCCCTCATTCCATCACATCCAATTACTCCTGGAGAATATTTGCTGAGTGGCTGATCCTGCTGGCTTGAGAGGCTCGGGGCAGAGGGGACCACTTTGACTTTGGCAGGAGTGAGAGGGTGGGGATGCTCGGGGTGGCGGGGGGTGGGTTCCAAGGTGGGCAGGGGTTACCCAGCTCCTCTGGAGCACTCAGGAGGATTGGAGAGTGGAATTCCTAATTACCCAGTAAATGGATCACCCAGGATGCCTCCCTCCCTCCTGGGGCCGGGGGTGGGGATGGAGGTGGGGGTGGGGAAGGGAGCGAGAGAGGAGGCTCCAAGCTGTTGATTTGAGCTTCCAGTGATCAATTCCAGTATTTGCTGCTGGTGGCAGGCTGGAGTTCTGGGTGGAATTTGGGGATGATCTGTGGTTTCCCGATGATCTGTTCAATACTGCTTTGGATGGTTGATGCTTGGCTTGACTGGGGCGTGCTTCCTGCAGCCTGTGGAGGTTGCAGGCAGTTCCTAGCCAGGGTGCCTGTCTGAGAGTTGCCCAGGATGGCCCCATCTGGTCCGCTGCCAAGCCCCCAGTCCTACCCATTCTGCCGGGTGGGTGGGGCTCTTCGGAGGCAGAAGACGGCTGCCTCACACAAGCCCACACAGTGACTCAGGGGCTGGGCCCGGGGTGGGGGGGTGGTGGTTCTAGGGTCTGGCCAGGTGAACCACCATGGGAGGTCATGGCAGGGGGTAGGGGCTGTTTTGCAGTGGGCTGTGTGTGTTTGTGTGTGTCTGTGTGTGTGTTTGGGGCTGGTCTACAGGCGGGGGCCCCCTTCCTTCCATCTTTGCCTCCACGGTGTACTCTTTCCTCGCTGCCACCAGGCCCGACAGGATTTTCTCCCAGCCTCTGTCCCTCCACATCAATGCCTCCTCCTGCTGACACTGCTGGGAGTTCTGCTGCCTTCTCACCCTTGGCCTGTGCTTTCAAACATTTCCCCACGACGCCCATTGTCTCAATCACCCATGGTGCCCCTCAGGCCTCTAGAGGCCACAGGCAAGCCTTAAACCCCACTGTGTGCCAAGTCTCAGCCTGTCTCTCCTCTCTGACCCCTGTGGGTGTGTGGCTCACCCAGGAGCTGCTCAATTCAGGTGTCTGTGCTGCTGGGGAGTGGGTTATGGCCACCTGGTCCAGAACCCAAGGACACTTCTCTGCCCCTCCCACCCCATTTTGCAAGGAGCAGTCTCTCTGCAGGCCTCCAAGGCCGCCCCAGTGAGGTGGTGACTGAGCCTGGTGTGGCCTGTTAGCTCCCCTGGCGCTGTGGCACCATCCTGGGCTCACCACCTTGGAGAGGCTTCTGGAACAAGCTGAGGCACGTCATCTTGTGGCGCAGAGAGGGGATTTCCCCAGCTCACTAGTGAGAGGAGCTTGGGGCCGTAAGGCTGGCTTGTGACACCCCTAGGCCAGGTGGCTGAGGTGTGTCATGATGCAGACCACAGCTCACCAGGAGTGATCTGGCCTCTGGGCTCATCTGTCTCCATCCAGGGTGTGGCTATAGCTTTCTCCAGGGAAGGGGCCTGGGGGTCTGTCTTGGGGGGGCTGTGGCTGCTAGCCAAGGACACGCAGGGCTTCAGGATGGACTTGCTCCTTCTTTGTCCCCATGCCAAGGCCCAGAAGTCTGGTGGTCTGGGTGAGGGGAGAGGGAATGTGGGTGAGTGGACAACAGGAGCAAAGAGCCTTGCCCCGGAAGTCAGAAGAAAGGTAATTTGCTCTTAACTGTGGCTCCTGAGTAGATCAAGTCATCACTGTTCCGGGCTTCAGTGTCCTCATTCATCTGGTGGGAGCAATGGCTGTGGTCCTGCCCGCTCCACAGGGTCCAGCAGCTGGGTGAGGGGAAGGCCAGGGAGAGGCAGGGCAGGCTGGTAGAGAGGTTGGACGCAAGTGGTCCTGCCCGGCCGCACGATCCCCGCCTCCCTCCCTGCCCTCGGCGTTGGGACAGGGAGGATGTGGATGCCAAAATTGTCATTTGTGGGCACGGCACTCACAGAGGTGGCTGTCTTTTCAGGTGTTAAAGGAAGTTGATGATGAGTTGAATATGGGGGTGTGAGAATGTGCAGCTGTGTGTGTGTGTGGCTTGTGAATGTGCATATGTGGGTGTGTCCCATACACAAACATCCTCATTGACTGAAAGCTCACAGTGGGCTGAGCACAAGGACAGGTGGTAAAGAGGAAATCCACGGCACAGGTGAGCTTCTCCCTCAAGGAATTGAGTCTCACGGTGGAAGTAGGGCCCATGCGAGTGAAAAATGATTGGCTAATACAAAGGGATAAAAGTGGGTGACTGAGGAGGCACAACAAAGTGTCACTGAGTGCATGGAGAGGGACAGCAGCAGGGGAGGGCTGGGTCAAGTGCACGCAGAGAAGACACCGCCCTGTGGGAAAGCGTCCCGGGGCCGTCAGCAGGACTGGTGTTCTGCAGGTGGGCAGGGCCCTCGGGCTTGGGGAGGGGGAGAAATGGTCTGCCCAGCCAGCAGGCAGAGGCAAATCAGTCGCTGGGGGAGCGTGGGGGGCAGTGACGTGAACTAGGTCAGCGGGAGTTAGTGGGATGTCTGGCAGCACGTGGTATGGAAGGGTGCACGGGATGAGGTGGGAGCCAGCCCTGTGTGTGCGGGCTCTCTTCAGACACGTCCCCTCAACCCATTCCGTTGGTTCCTCTACAATGTAGAAGTCTAGATGCCGAATCCAAGGCTGCTGTGAGGAAGAGGCAGGGGTGAACCATCGTGAATCACAGGTGAGCCCGGAGGCCAGATTCTGGGCCTTGGGCATAGAAGGTGGGGGGAGGGGGAAGGTATTAGAGCTGGGGGAGAGGGGTTGGAGGCAGAGGTGCAAGTCCACTGTGTTGCAGGCCCACATTTGGGAAGGTGAGGTGTGGCCTTTGGGACAAATGTCAGTGAAACTGGGCCAGCCCTGGTCAGAGGGCACTAGTGCGGGCTCTTCCAGCTTCACCGTTGTTCCCTGTGTAGGATGTGGTCAGCTTGAGCTATTTGAATATCTCCCTCCACTCTCTCTGTGAGCTCCCATGATCCACAGAGCTACACCGGGTGACAGCATCCATCCATGGGAGCAGGGACCGGGTCCACGTGGCTCACTTCTGTGCCCGCAGCACCTAGAACCCTGCCTCACACATACTCGGCATCATCCCAACGAACACAGAGGGCATTTGTGAATCACGCCCAGCAAGTGGGGAAAATGGCAGGGAGAGGAAGGAGCTGTGTAAAGGCGGGAAGAGTGGGGAAGGCAGATTTCATCAACTAGAAGCAAGGTGGCTCCAAATCCCCTTCTAGGGCCCTCGCTGTGGTCCTGGCAGACTGGTATCTGATGGAAGGCCTCCCCCCGAAGCGAGTGGAGTTGGCTGGGCTAGTCAAGTCTGATCACTTTTGCTCGCTGCACTCGTCTCACAGAACTCGGAGGTGGGGGCAACTCCGTAAGCTGGGGGCAAATCTGTAAAGGGTCATTCCGTGGTAGACCAACTAGTCCAACCCGTTATCTTGATGATGTAGAAACTGAGGCCCAGAGATGTGAGGTGGCTGGTCCCAGGTCACACAATGGATAGATCAAGATCTCCCATCTGGAGAGGGTCTCAGCTCCCCACACTGAGCAGTGTTCCCTAGCCCCCATGGTCTTACAAGTTCAACTAGAATAATGTCACACTTGCTTCTCATCCTAAACTGTCATTCACACCTAAGTCCTAGGGAGGGAAGGGCCCAATAGGAACGGCTCAAGTCAACTATCCTTCATGGCTGCCTCTCTACCTGGCTCTTGATAGTGACTTTCCCCTCCAGTCTCTGGAATCCGTTCCTGCCTGCGCATCCAGGACACACAAGCGGCTGGTTGTACCATGCACACCCTAGGACTCCACTGCCTCTCCAAGGATACCTTCCCATGGGACAAAAACTAGACCAAAGTAAGCCCTCGGGCCTGTGTTCCTTGGCTCCAGGTCCCGGCCTCCCGAGGGCTGGGCAGCCAGGGGCTCCATGGGTCCCCACGCACGGTGCAGGTGCTTCAGAGAGCGCCAGGGGCTCTGACAACGCACAAGGGCAGCTCCTGATTTTGCCAGGGCCCCCCCGGCGCCACCCAGGCACACGTCTCTACCCCTCGGGCGGCCCCTGGGCTCTTACTCCTCCCAGTCCTGCCCACCGCGCCAGCTTAGTCATCTCTAAAGAGCGGCTTCGGTGTGTTGCCTCTCCCGTGGGCAGTGTCTAACGGCGCTTCAGGGCGCCCGCCAAGGTTGTGCCTCTGCTGGGCTTTCACGAACCTTCAGCGACCTTCCCCCTGTCTCCTTTCATGCCCTCACCGCTCCTCACAAGGGGTGCTCCTTCTCACTTTTAAAAAAATAATCTTGGCGTCTGTGGTTTCTCCAGCCCGGAGTTTCCTCTCTCTTTCACTCAAGGATTCAAATGGCCTCCTTCTCCCGGGCCCAGCCCAGGCCACACCTCTTCCACGTAGCCTCAGGGCCATACAGACTTGTAGATCATCTAGATCCAACCCCTCATCTTCTAGGTGGGGAAACCGAGGCTCAGAGAGGGTAGCTGATTTGTCCAAACATCAAATCACTAGCTGGAGACTGGAAATACAGATATCCTCACCCTGCAGTAAAAGACCTTTGCAATCTTCCTGGCTAGAGAAGGTGTGTCTTCTTGGAGGTAAGGGAATCCTAGGAACTGTACACACAATCCCTAAATGCACTTGATCTCCGGTTGTCCTTACAGCCAGAAACACACAATTAAGTGCTTAATTACAAGCTGCTTTGCATTGTTACTTAAGTGTTTTCAAAGTAGACTATAAGCCCCCTGAGGGCAGGAAACATTCCCTGTGCTGTGGGATCGGCTCCTCTCCTAAGCCCCTAGCTAGGAGTGCCAGGCACCAGAAGGTGTCATATGGTGGCACCAGCCCCCTGGCCCCCTGGGCTGGAGAGCTCATCTGGGAAGATCATTTTCCCACCTCCATTTCTGGCAGCAAGCAAAATGGCACGGAAGTCGAGGGGCTCTGCCCAGAAGCAAGTCCTGTTCCTAAGTTTTCACGTGGATGAGAGGTGTGTGTATGTGTGTGTGTGTTGGGGGGATGCACAACAAGCTGGCTTGGGCAGAGATTCAAAGTGACTGACAATGGCTGTCAGGCTGGATGGGTTTTGAGCCTCCGCGCCTGCTGGGGCACACAAGCCACTGTGTTTTCTGGAGGGCGGGCTAGGACCAAACACGAGGACTGCAGCCAAGGCAGGGGCAAGTGTCTCTGCCGCATGCACCTCCCTTCTTCCTTCGCCCCTTTCATGCTCCTCCGGGCTTCACCTCCTGCTCTCTCCTTTCCCAGCCACCCCGCCCCTCAGAAGGCACTTGATCCTGCGGGAGGCTCTTGCAGGGGACAGTCTGAGCACGATCCCCGCCTCCTTCCCTGCCCAGGGTGTGGGCTCTGTGACTATGGGACTAACGTGGGACTCCGAGGAGCTGCCTTACTTTGTGGGGGGAACGTGGTGGGCTGAGGCGCTAGTCCCCAGCCCCCAGAAAGCGCAGTGCCTGGACTGGTGGAAGGGGGCTCAGGATGTCTGAGGTGAGAGGGAGCCAGGGAACTGGAGAAATTCATCTTGGCTCGGGCAAGATACATGTTTCTCTGCCTTCTCTCCTTGTACCCAGATTTGAAAGTGTGTCTTTGGGAAAGCGGTTTAAACAGATGTACAGATTGGCAAGGTGCTGAGGGCACCTGGGGAGGGTTCACCAGTGGAAAGGTTGCACCAACTCCGCTTGCACGGCGGCCCAGAGCCTTCTGCCATTGGTGGCTTCTGCTCGGCACACCTGAAGGCCTCCTTCGCTCAGCCAGTGCCTTTCCGGGCTCCGCGTTCCTCTCCTCTGGGGCCTCAGGCAACAGGCTTGTAACAATACCTTCCCCGGCTTCCCAGTGGGTGGAAGTTGGTCAGGGTCACTGGGTGAGAGCAAACGGCTGATGACACCTACCCACCCACTCAGCCTCCTGCCAGCCTGGGGGATGTGCCGTCTGCACTCTCAAGATGGCATCCGTGGGTTCCACATTATCTTCCCTTGCCCCAAATGGGGGAGATGCTAGAGTACACAGGGGTTATTTTATTTCCCATTTTTCTGGAGAGAAAGCCAAGGCTCAGAGAGGGGGCCATGGCTCACATAGGAGCAGGTGAGTCGCCTGAGGCCTTGCAGTGGCCAGATGTCCATGGGTCTTCCCACTCCCCAGCTCTGGTGGGAGCGGGACCAAGGCCACCATCAGGTAGCCATTAGCAAGCTACAGGGAGTGGATCCTCTCCAGGATGCCAGAATGGCTGCTCAGAGAAGCTCGTGGAAGGGGCATGGCGGGGAAGTTTTTGCCCCACCACTGAGGTAGAACTGGGCAGACAGAGCAATTAACAACCAATGAAGACAGACTGGCGGGGTGGCATTCCAGGGCCCTCTTGCCCAGATTGGACTCAATTATAGGGTACAATTACGTGCAGGAGTGCTGTGGGGTAGCTGCCTGCACATGCCATCCGAAGCTGAGTTGGGGAAATGCTTCTCTCCCTGGCTCCAGTTACTCCCTTTGGGACCCGGCCTCACAGACCCACTCACCCAGTGAGAGCCACCATCTTGGTCTGTGGGACTTACTTCTCGGGGGGAGACCACATCTGATGCCAACATCTCCCTTAGGACACCTCATTTCAGTCTACTGCCAAGAAAGGCCACCCTCTGACTCTGGCCTCCAAGGCTCACAGGTAGGGGTCAAGGTCCCAACCTCGCCACGAATGCACAAGCATCCACTTCCGCCCCAGAATTCACACTGGCTTTGGCAGATGGGAAGGCCTTACCTCGAGTTTTGTTTTCTTTGGAATGGAGAGAGATGTTCTGTCTTTCCTGAAGATAGACGAAGAACTGGTAGCGGTGAAAGCCACTTTTTGCTGGTGGGGACGGAGGCTGGTAGGCTGGGGGCAGAAGAGGGACAGAGTGTGGGCCCCCACCCACAGTACCCACAACTTCCTGGCTACCCTGGGCCAGAGGAAAAGAGAATTCTTTGTGCCGTTCATGGTCCGCCCCCCACCCCGGGGTCCCAGCTGGGGGCTTACCCATCGCAAACCATTAGGATTTATCTTTGGCAGGATCTCAGCTTCGGCAGCTGCCTTTAGGAAGCACCTTCGTTTGGGCAGTGCGGGGAGGAGGAGGTGTGGGATGCTTGAGGGTCGTGGGTGCCGGTGGGACTCCCGGGGCCTCTCTTGGCCAGCGGGTATTGGTGTTATCCCTTTGCTGCTTTAGTCTATCCTGATGGATTTCCTGCCTCAAGAGAAACTCATCTTCCTCTCTCAGAGTGTTTGGCAGTGGATTTTTATTTATTTTTTCAGCATTTCCTTATGAACTCAATTCCCAAAGAAGCCAATTTTTTGGCTGGATCCGGAGGATCTGGAAGTGGTTACGGGGGTGGGTGGGACTCGGTTCAAAGGTTTGATCATGGAAGTGATGGATCTGGGTGCTCCGGGCACCGGGAGCCCACTCAGGCTCTTCCGGAGGAGAAGGCCCATCTCCCTCCCTTTTGCCCTCTGTGCAGGAGGCGGATCTTTTTCTGGGGCAGGGGGGAGCTCGGGTGGCGACATCTCTCATTCTTTCCCCAAGTCTATGCAGGGGTTTTGTGGGCCAGACTTTTGCGGTTGGTTCCAGTTGGGCCTCCTTCCAAACTCTGTGCCTCTGCCCCCTCCCCATTGCTCTCCTCCTTTCCCCCACCTTCTAAAGAGCCAGGAATCTTCCTGGGGGTGGGTGGGGATGGAGTGTTTGCAGTGAGGATGCTGGTGGGAGGGAGTGTTCGTACTTTACGGCCCCCTCCCTCTCCTGGTCATTAGACAAGAGCCATCCGCTATTTGGAGCTGTTGGAAATGTTCCTCATGGTGTACTTCCGGCCACTGGGGCCTCCAGCATGCTCACAGCCAGGGGAATTCCTGACTATTCATCTCTCCCTGACTTTTTGATTGCAGATCTGGTATCCGTGTGTGTGTGTGTGTGTGTGCATGCGTGCACACGCGCCTGCGTTCAGGGTGAGCACTGCACAGGGTATGCCGGGAGCCATGTGAGTCTGTATGACTTGGGGTCCACACTGGTGCAGGTGCAGGTGTCGGAAGCGCTGGTGAGCGTGTTCGCCAGGGCTGTTTTGCAGGGGCTCTGTCAGTGTGTGTGCAAATGTGGGTAAGTCATTGTTTTCTTCACAAGCACTGCCAACGCTGAGGAAGACTTCTGAGCATAGGTGGGTGCTGGAGTGTGTCTTCACGTGCATGGCGTGTGGAGGGCAGAGACGGCCGGGTCAGCTTTTGGCAAGGCTGGTGGGTGCGTGGGCTGCCAAGTACAGTTGAGGGGGGCACGTTGCACACCGCCAAAGAGCTGGTGTCCGTGATTGCGTCTGCAGAAGGCTGCAGTTGGAACTCACCGGTTCTACGCAGCTGGGGGTTTATCCTCGTGGGAGATGGAGGCCTGACCCCTCTCTCTAGGGCTTTCCTGAAGAATTCCCCCTCCAAATGTAGAGACGAGGGGTCGCGAGGTGGAAGGGAAGGGATACACACATGTGGAGCCACTTCTTGGTGCCAGGCCCTGGCTACGTGCTTTCCCTTGTGACATCTCCTTAATCCTCACCACAACCTGGTCAGATGAGTGTTATCCCCATTTTCTGGATGACGAAATGAGGCTCTGAGAGGTGAAGTCAGGCCGACAGGAAGTGGTGAAGCTGGGATTTGAATCCAGGCCTATCTGATGTCTGACCCCACGTTGCGTCATGGAACTATGAGGCTCATTTGTTTTTTTGCTCAGCCCTCTTCGGAGGCCGGATCCTCACCTAAGCATTCCACCTGAGCATTCCCTTCAAGTTGCGTGGAGGGCATGCTCTTGCAGGGGGGTCTGAGGGGGAGGGGAGGAGTGGAGCTGGGGGTGAAAGGGGTGGGAAGGGTAGGACATCAGAGAAAAGGGACCCATGCAAGCACATGGTGGCACCGGGTGCAGGGGAACACGCGGAGGCAGGCCGAGGGAAGGGAATGACCGTGCCAGTCCCTCCAGGAGAGCAGACCCCTGCATTTAATGCTGGCCCCACCCCTTACTCCTGGGAAGCTGAGGGACACGTGGGTCACACCTGGCTTTCATTCTCTTTCAAATGGAGATATTGGCCTCAGCGGCCTCCAAAGGCCATTGTGATGATTAAATTAAATTATCGAGGAAGAGTAAACTCCTGGGTCGGTGGGCACTTTCACACCACTAAGTCTCAACATTAAGTTGCATTGTTACGGTTCTTGTGGTCATGTCGTTGCCCTGGCTGGGGCGAGGGGTGTGGGAGGGTCGTACTCACGTGACAACTCCTGGCCCTGGACCTTCCCTTTCTTTATATCAGCGCCCTGCAATGAGAGACAGGCACAGGGGCGGGTTACTCCTGGGGCAGCAGAAGTCCACACCACCACACTTCAGTCCAAGTGGGTTTTGCTGACTTCTTTCTCCCCCTGAGGGAGTAAGATAGAAGAGTAGGAACGGGTATGTCTGCTCCTGGGACAGGTGGCCAGAACAGGCTCTGGGGTTTTGAATGGTGCCTTAGGGGGTCCAGGGAGAGAGGACAGACACAGGCATTGCTGACGGTAGCCCGGGTGTGAGAGGTGGACCCCCCGACTACTGGAGAGAGCGAGGGGACATTTCTGGAAGGGCGGCTCCACTCCCATCATCTGCGCCCCTAGACTGGGCATGGGACACAAGTCTCTGCCTGTGGGGTCTGGTCAGATCTAAGGCAGGGGCTGACAATCCTCACAGCTTTGCTAAGCCAACCCATCCTCTGGGGCTCTCTTTGGGGCCTTCAGAACATTAGGCCAATGGCTGCCTGAGTAACCAGAAGGGCAGGCAGGGCAGGAGGAGGCTGGACCACTGATTCTGAGGCAGCTTTTTCCCCAGCCTTGAATGGACTCAGCCCACAACCTCTGGGCAGATTGTTTGGCCTCAGTTTCCCTCTTCTTGCTTCCCCTCCCTTCTTTCCTCTGCTTCGCGTCTGTGGGATAATGAGGCGATCCCGGGGGCGGGTGCTAATTATTGTTTGTGCAGGACTGGGAGATGCTCAGATGAAAGGGACTGGAGCCGGGCCCCTGGGTCCGTGCCACAGCTCGGGGGCCCCTAGGTGTGGGGTTTTATGGCCTTAATGATGGTGATTAGCATGGCTCTTCATGGGTTCTGCCAACACCTAACTGTGCCCTGGCCACCCTTCTACCAAGCCCTCCCGGTACAGCCTCTTCTCCTTCCCCTGGCAGAGGCGCTCAGGATGAGGCTTTGGGAGGGGGAACCGTGCGATTTCCTCTCATTTCTCTGCAGAGACTCTCAGGGTCAGCTGGGTGACCCAACTCCTAGTGCGGTTTACCTTCTACAAAATTCAAGCCCCACCCCCGTCTTCTTGAAGTCCCCCCCTCCCCATCTCTTCCCTTTTAGGCTGTAGCTTGTCTACCAACTGTTCTTACTTTGGGCCCCCTTGGCTAGAACATCCCCTCCCCCAGGCTCGTCCCTGTCTGTCTAGGTTACCTCTGGTTGGGAGAAGGGGAGGGCAGACTGCAGAACGGGCCCCTCCACCTTGGGTCCCCTTCCCGCTTGGTTGTCCTCAGCCCAAGCAGATGAGATCTCTGTCCTCTGGCACCCTTCCAGCCCCCCTCATGCAGTCTTGTCTGCTCAGAAGCATCCGGGCAGCCTTCGGATTCAGTCCCTGGGACAGCAGGGCTCGTGGCAGCTCTGCTTTGGCCCGCTTTCAGCATGGGCCCCCACTCCCCCAGTGTCAGGCCCTGTCTTACCTAGGGTTGGCAGGGGGCCCAGCTGTGGCCAGAGGCTGAGAAGCCAGGGGGCACCAGGGTAGGGGAAAGGGGTTGGGGAACAGAGGCTCCTCTCCTTGATAGCCATCTCTCTCAGGAGACGATGTGAGGGCCCAAGCCCTAGCAGCCACTCTCCCGAAATAGCTGTCTGGCTCTCTGGCGGCTCTAGCGCGATTAGAGACGGGGGCTAAGCCCAGGGTGGCCCAGCCCAGCCTGCTGTGCGCTCCCAGCCTCCCCCTCACTCCTCTCCAAGTTAGCCCAGCCAGAGGTTTGTTTAAACAAAACAATAGCAACCTAAGCGGGCTGTTTCTTTTCAATTCCCCACAGTCTTGGGTCCCACCCAGAGTGATAAACAGGCCTCTCTCTTCTGAGTGAGTGCAGGGAGGCCTGAGGTTGGGGGGTGGTTGCTGGGGCCCAGAAGGTCAGGGAGTTTGTGCAGCACAGGGTGGAAAGTCTGATCTGTAGCCTTGATCAGGGTGGAAAGGCTCTCCTTCCCCTCCCTTTCACTCCGGGGAGTCTTTTCTCATCAACTGGGGCCAGCTTGGCAAAGACATACGCACACCCGTGGGTTCATGAGTAAAGCCAGCGGCCCTTCCTGCCCGCCTTCCCTGGCGGGGCTGCTCTTGAGCTCAGCTGAGGCGGCTGCTGGGGGAGCCAGGAGCAGAGAGCATGGATGGCTTTAGAGTTCTTAGGGTCTCTCTGGAGCTTGTCCAAGGACCAGGTGCTGGTCCTTGGAAGGATGAACAGGGAAGGAAGGCTCCAAGGAAGGACCAGGCTGTAGAGGGGCCTCCCCCGCAGAGCCTGTGGTCAGTGTGGCTGGGATTTATTCAAGCTAGGTTGAGGATTGGCTAGACTTCCTTTGGCCATAAACCTTCCCTCATTGGTCTGTCCTGGGGGGGCGGTGTGTGTGTGCTAAAATTTCTACCATATGAACAATATGTGATAGGGGTCTTAGGAAACCAGACTCAAAGGGTGAAAACACTGACTCTCCAAAGGGCTCAAACTGCTTGTCTGGAGCCACAAAGTAGTGAGTGGGAGAATTCCAGAATATTCCAGGAGGAAGGAGCCTTAGACCCTTTGACCTTTGAGACCCACTAGCTCAAGATCTCCTGTCTTTTGACCCATAGTGCCATCCTATGCTTTTTCTACAACTTCACGACAATCCCATCACTCCTCCAGGCAGCATGGCTTTAGGAAGACTGTTATTACAATACGCAGATATTACCTGGAGGCCTGGGGCCACAGTGGAAATGGTTACCTGGTTCCCCGCCCCTGGCCCCCTACCCCCATAAGAAATCATGAACTCTCCTGAAGTGTCTTCATGGACTGGAGTACCTCATTTAGCCTGAGATGACCTTCGGAAGCTGGAAATCTCTGGGGATGGATGAGATTCTGGAACATTTCTGGTGGGGTGGGGTGGGGGAATCTCTGATTGTGAGCACTTCCTAGGAAGGTAAGACTGAGGGAAGGGCCCTGAGGGTGGGCAATGAACCCAGCATTTGAGGGACAGACCCCACACCTGTCAAGTCTGAGCAGACAAGAATTTTGGAAAGAGGGCGTGCAGCAGGGAAGGGGCTGCTGAGAGCTCCCCCACACCTTGGCTTCCTCACCTGGAGCCCTCCTCCCTGGACTTCCCCCCTCCCCCAGGTATACTGCTCCTTTTTAAGATGGGCCCAGCCCAGACAAAACCTCCTTTCCCTTACTATAGCTAAGACAGATTGACATTTTCAAAAGGAGCTTGTCTAAATGCTAAGGTTAAAAAAAGGAAATAATTATAGAAATTACAAACAGTGTAGAAACTGTCGGGTTTCTGATCCTCAAGAACACTGAAAAGCCCAGGGTGGCTTTTTCAGGATACCAGGACAGGAATACCCAAGGTGTTAGGGCAGTGTGCTTGGGAGGATGTCCAGGGCCATTCTAAGTGTCAGAGACTAGATGACCTTGGGGAGGCAACTCTTTTCCTTATCAGCATCCTCTGTCAAGGGGAAGGGGGTGGGGGGAGATTGCTCAGTAGGAATTGTCTCGTCTTAAAAAAAAAAAAAAAAGAATAGTCTCTTCTTTTTTTTTAGAAGCTGGTCCCCAGTGTGTGTGTGTGTGTGCATGCATGTGTGCGTGCATGCACGTGTGTGCGTGTGTGTGTATGTGTGTAGGAGATGCACGCAACCGTCTGGCATAGGAAGAGGCCCACGTTATTTTAGTTGCAGAGAAGAAGCTTGACTCTGTGGACACTTTGGAGGAATTTTGGGGTTTATAGACGTGAGATTTCCTTTCCAGCTCTCTCCGACCTCAGAACTCACGGCTTCTCTATCGAGTAAGTTTGGACCTGGCACGTGAAATGCTTAAGAGGAGTTGAAACTCGACCGAGAGTCATGGCGACCCCAGTCTTGGCGCAGGGTAGATACAGACTTGCTCTGATCAGCTGGTCTCTGGTCAAGTAGAGAGCACAGTGCTGGAAGCGGGGGTCTGCTCCCCCTACTGTTATCTGACATTTGCAATGGGCTTTCAGTGTTTCTTCTCCACGGCTCTAACGGATGCATCCATCTCAAAGCAGCCCTTGCGTGGGAAGGGCAGAGCGCAGTCTCTCGATTCACTGGAAGGAAACCCAGAGCAGCTTTAGCCTCTCAAGGGCAGGGACAGCATCCTACCCCTCTTTGTAGCCCTTACGATGCTTTGCCCAGAGCAGTGGACGTTGTCAGTGCCCTGGCTCCTTCCCTGGCCCTTGCCACCCTGGTGCTCTCCAGCATTCCTTCCAATCTGCTTCTCCTGGTCCCAGGGCCCCCTCTGGCCTCCAGAGCCTGCTTCACCACCTGCACAATAAGGCAGACATGCTGGGGTGTTAACATCCTCTGGCAACAGGTCCTAACCAATGGCTGATGGGAAATGGTGCATAAATACTCCAGCTCCTCACCTCTTGGGGGGCGGGGGGGAATGATGGAGTGGCCTATTTCATACTGGCTCCAGGCATCCGCAGCGGGACTTGTTTGCTCACGAGCCTCGACTGAGTGCCTTCCTTTTTCCTGTCTCACCCGGTCCCTTCTTACTGGTGCTTCCTCCTGTCCTTTTGAAAATTCACTACTTGCGCGAGACTCCTTGTCTCGGGCTCTGTTTGGGGCAACCCAAGCTAAAAGAGTAAGGGTCCAACAGACATCTGGGGAAGGAGTGGAGAGATGAATGAAGCCTTTGTCTAAGGTGTCATAGGTAACTGGCCTCGATGCCAAGACTAGAAGCCTCTCCTCCTGACTCTCTGTCCCAGTCTCTTCTGATGGGACCGCACTCCTATGGTCTGGACCTGGATCCCTCTGCCCTCGCAGACCGGGTCCCAGAGGTCTCTGATACATTACGCCTTTGGAGTAGTACACACAGACGAGCAATTAGATGAAAGACACCTCTATCCTTTGTTTCTTGTCCATGGGCACAGCCAGAGAGCTACCTTTCCTGAGAATCGAGGGTCCAGCGGCACCCCTTCCCCAGCCTGGAGAAGCCTTAGGTCAAGCCTTTTTGAGACACGGTGGCCAGATTCTGGTTGTGAGGTCTGGTGGGTGGGGAAAGGGCCTGGCTCAGCGCTGGGCCCAGCAGGGAGGCCAGCCCAGTTTCCTCATTCCCCTTCAATTACCTACAGGCAACTGTCCGCCCACCTGGGCATTTGTGAAGGCCCCAGGTACTCGGGCTCACTGACCCCTGGAGTAGAGGGGTCAGCAGCACATTTCCCAGAGTCTGCGGGAGATGATTTAATCTCTTCACCCACTTCTTCCCATCTAGACGGGAGGATTCAATCACGTCTCCTGCCTGGCTGCAAACCTCAGTCCGGGTGGGAAGTTTCACTTTTTGATCTCTGGGGGGTGGGGATGGGGAGGGCTGTCAGAAGAGTCCTGAACTTGAAAGGTGAGGTACAGAAAGATGTTGTGGGGATAGGGGAGAGTGAAGTGAGACAGGAACGAAACAGCACTTGGTGGGGGGAGCAGGGAGGGGAAGAATAGGGAAAACAGACACAGAGTTCCAGGCTCTCTGACACTGGCACCAAATGAGAAAGCTCCTTGCTGTTTTGCACAGCTGCCTGCAAGCTGCCAAGTGGCAAAGGATCCAGGAAAAGGCACAAGATTGCGAAGTGCTCCCCAGCAATATGTGTATTCTGCAATTAAGAAGGGGTAAGTAAGTGGAACGCACCGACAGCTCCCAGGCTCTGAGGTCTCCGGGGGCCGTGGCTGCCAAGCCACTGAGCACCAGCTTGGAGAGGACCCAGCCCCTGGAGACCGGTGCCTGCTTCAAGGGAGAGGCTGTGATCAATTAATCCTCTGGCCTGCTTTTTTTGCCCTGAGGCCAGGGAAAGGAGGGCCGGCCACTGAGGTAGCTGAACTGGAGTTCGTGGGAAGTGGTGAGAAGGAGTCACGCACCTGAGCCCTCCTGGGAGCTGAGTGCTTCTGGACTCCAGGGTGTAGGACGGCCAATTATCTTGTGCACCAGCTTCCCTCGTGAAGGGTTAACATCAAAGACCCGATAGGCCTCTTCCTGGCCCCTTCATGGGCAGTGGGGCTGGGTGGCAAATAGTCTTTAGAAAGTGCCAGTGGGTAGCCTAAAGATTTGGTGTCTTGGCACTGACTGGCAACAGACCCCTGGGTTTTGACTCTTAGTTTGGCTTCAGATCTGGAGTCAGTTACCTCCCTGGGTCTCCAGATGCCAAAAATGGGGAGGGGTGGGGTATAGCTCAAGGGGAATTATCTGCTTCTTGTAACTAAGTAGTTACCTGGATGAGAGAGAGGAGCTTCCCCCAGGGTTTCACCATTCTTCATGACACTGGGTTAAGAGGCAAGATTTCCCAAGGCCAAGGTCAAGACTGTCTGCAGCTTAAAAAGTACAGGCTGTCCAGACCCTTTGTTCCAGGCCGTGTGGAAGTGCATGTGGTTTCCAAATAAGTCACGCTGTCTTGCACCTGTCTGTATGTGATAATATCTAGCGTAGAGCTGGCCCTGAGGAATGATGGCTGGGCAGATGGGGAGATAAGTGAGTCAATGAATGAGAAGCCCTGGGTTGGAGACAAAAATATGAATGAGGCACACTTCATGGTGTTGAGGAACTCATGGTCCAGTGTGGTAGCCAATTGACAAAGAAATAACTCTATTATAGGCCTAAATAATTGAAGTCTACAGGAAGTGCTGGAGGAACACAGAGAACAGAAGTTGTACCCGCTTGGAGGCAGTGATCAGGAAAAGCTATCGAGAGGGGGCTATACTCTATCTGGGCCTTGAAGGATGTGTAGGAGTTTTTTAGCGTAATTTGAGGGAACTGAATTAACAATGTATAATATGCAAACAAGATGTGAAAAGAGGCAGGTGGGTCCGGAAGAAAGCTCAAGATAAGGCTGGAAATGTAAGCTATGGTTAGGTTTGAATGGCAGGCAATGCTTCTGAGAATCAAAGCCACCAGCAACCTAAACTTTGGGTCCACAGATCCTAGGCAAGACTTCTTCCATATGCTCAGCAGCCGTATACCCAGGGGAGTCATCAGAGGGGGCCAATGGAGCTGCCTCTGGTCAAGAAAGTATCTGGACAGGGCCAGGCCTTGGAGCACTGCCCAGGCGGCAAGTCAGAGCTGTGTGGAGCTGGACTCCATCACCAGGGTCTCATTCAGAGCAGGTGAGTCTGGGGCCCCCAAATCCAAATACCTCCCTGTACAAATGATAACTTGGTTTCAGGTCATTAAAGTACTATATGCTCATTATAGAAAAGTTTGAAAACACAGGAAAAAAAAAAAAAAACCAACTAGAAAGAAAAAGAATCCCCTGGATCATTCTGTGTAGAGACAACTCCTCTGAGAACACCACGGCTCCCTTCCTTGCATCTGGGTCCCAAAGCTTCTTGTCACACAGGTGCCAGCTCTGGGCCTCCGGTCCCCTCTGGGGCCTGCATTAGCTGGACTCCCCTCGGACCTCCTGCTCGGGGGAACTCGCCTGAGTTGCTTTCAGTCTCTGAAGCTCACAGACTGGTTTGGACCTCAGAAGAAGGCGGAGCCACTGCTCCTTGCCCCTTGCCTGTCACAGGTCACGCTTTCTCTGGATGCAGCTCCAGGGCAGGGTTAGAGAGTGGGAGTGGGAAGGAAAACGGAGTAAAGAACACAATGTCTGGTCTTATTGAACCTATTGAACAAACAAGATATATTAAGATAGTTTGAGAGCAAGTATCCTGAGTTGATAGCTAAATATAGTTATACAGCATCGATGTGAGTTGAGATGAGAGACTGCCATTTCTAGATACATGGAACAAAATCCGAGGCTTTCAGCCTCAACAACAGGTCTCTGGAATGCCTCGATAGTCTGGAATCGTGTGGAGAATTGGCTATTCTTTGTAAGCACACTTCCCTGATCTCTTTAATCTTATACTTTTAGTTCCGCAACTCCTTTCATCTTAACTCTTCTGGCTAGTGACCTTGCTAAAGACTAGTTCTTATCTTCTTAGACACACACACACGGAGACTACCTTATGTAATTTTAAACACCACCGTGGTTGACCCGGTGAGTAACCAGTTTTGAACCCTGCAAGCTACAGCACCAGACTGTAATGCTGAAAAACAAATGAAATGAGCGGGCCATTTGGCCTTCTGCCTGCCCAAACCTCCTCAGGAGCCAATAATTTAACATTTATGTGGTCGCGGTCACCACATAAAGAAAGGGAAACACCTCTTGCCGGTGCCTACAGTGCAAAGGCATTCCGCCAGCATCTTTATACAAGTTCGCTCCCTCTGGTCCCCGCCTTCACAGACATTTCCTGCTAAGGAGCGGTGACCCTCAGGAGACCCCCCGCCCCAACCTTGGAGGACAGAGGCCGCCTGCCCTGCTGAAGGAGTTGTGCTTCGCGGTCTGAGTTTTGGCAGCTGTGGGAACTGGGGAAGTGGCGCCATCCAGTTCAAGGCAACCCCACTGCATTAGTGACTGAGCTGTTCACATGGCCGTCCAAAAGGGCAAACTGGGCTTCAGTCCGAGGTCATTACCAATCAACTACATGACTATGAGCAAGACATTTATGCTCTCGGTGTCTCTGCTTTCATACGTATGAAGGGTCAGTGATGATGATGATGTGGGTCCTGGTTTCCCTGGATTGTTGTAAAGATGAAATTAGGAAGACGAAGATTCTCAAATCCCCCAGTGGTGTCCCAGTGCAAGCAAGGGTCATCGTGGTCCCCCTTGCCCGGGGCTGCCCACTGGGGGAAGGGTGGGGTGGCGGCGGGGTGGGGAGGAGACGGGGAACCCATCCTGCCAGCCCCCTCCTGCCGTGGCAGTCCCGACAAGTCTCCTCAGGGTCAACCTCATGAGGCTAATGGCGGTGCCGTGGGCTTGGAGGTCATTCGGCTGTGAACGTGGGCCCGTCCTGCTGCGTCTGCACTCACCCGGGGTGCGCCGAGCGCATGGCACATAATGTTTATTAATATGCCTTGATGAGGGACATTAATATCTCTTAATGACACCATCTGAGCCCGGCCTCCTTCTTTCTCTCACTCCTCACTCCTGTCTCTTCCTCCACCCACAGTGACATACACACTCACAGACAGAAAGTTGAAGGACAGAAGAGAGAGCTGTCGGGGACGAGGGGCTCCGATGGGGGTCCAGCCACAGGGGCAGACGGAGGATCCTGGGTGAGGGAGGCAGGAGGATGCTGGGGCTCTGCTGTCAAGTGGAAACCGGGCCAGAAACTGCTTGGCGATGGCAGCAAGAGAAACAAAACAGTGGCAAGACTTTTCCAAAACTGGGGGGGAGGAAGGGGAGTGGCAGGGGGTGAGACAGGGGCCCAGGAGCCTCCCCAGCTGGGGAGGGGCTGGGTTCCTTCATGGGAGCAGGAAGGGAAGAAGACAAGTCTGCAGGTCATTCGCAGGCTGGGTCTGGGGGCGTCCGGGGGTGGCAGGGTGAGAGTTAGAGAAGGGGAGAACGGTGAGTCACACTCACTCACACACACTCACCCATGTTCACACACTCATGGCCCCCCCATTTGTGCACACACATCACTCACATGCATACTCAACATGTTCACACACAACCCCCCCCCACGTGCCCACACACGTGCCCACAATACCCTCATGCACTCACATATATACATGTTCACAGCCACACACACACTCACATATACACACAACATGCTTACGTGCAAACACGCATTCACACACACACGGCTGTCATGCTTACTGATGCATATGTACCCACACACATGCACACACTCACACGTACACGTGTGTATGCACTCACATGCTCACACATGCATGCGGATACACAGCTCTCTGCACTTGCACACTTAAGCTCACACAGTCTCACACACTCACATATGTATAATATGTTCACACTCAAACACATATACAACGTGCTTATACCCACACAGGCATCTCACATACGCACACTCCTACACAGACACAACATGCTCATACAGTATGCAGTCACATATACACATACATGCTCACACACGATACACTCACACATGCACACTCAGATTCATACAGATGCACACGCATGCACACATACACGTACTCACATTATACATAGTTGTACACAGTCACACACATACACTCACAAAGTGCGCACACACACTCCCTCTCCCAGGCCGCCTTGCACTGGTGGGCCCGTCAGGGGCTGAGTACGATAGGAAGACCGGGGTGATGGGGCATTTGGAAGGAGCCGGTGGTGAGGCTAAAGCTTGGACTGTGGGATTAGGACCAGGGGGTGTGGGAAGCTCCAGGCCCCTGGCAGGAGCCCAGGACACAGAGATGACTGATTAGGACTGTTGTTTGTGAGTAAGAACGGAGCTGTTCTGCTCCTCTGTGAGAGCCCATGGGGTGCGGATGGGGGAGGGAAGAGGAGAGGTGGTCACTGGGGTGGGGGCACTGGCCCTGCCCCTCCCACTGCTGGAGTGTGGAGCTGGGGTTGGCCTGCTCCCCTCTCCAGCACGGAGGCAGAACAATTAGGAAAGGGCTGTAGTTAATCCCCCAAAATAAAAAGGCCTGGGAAACTGCAGCCTCCAGAGGGAGGGAGCTGCAGGGCTACCTCCTCAGGCCTGGGCTTATCTATGGCTCCCATCTCTCATCTCCAGCATCCAGTCTTTCTGGCTGGGTGGCTGCAACCCCCGGAGGGCGACAAGAAGCACTGGGGGGGGCCAAAAAACTGGGGGGGGGGGGAGCAGGCCAGACCTTTGCTTCCCAGCTCCAGTGGACCGAGGGGGCCCAGCAGCCCCCTAGCACCCACCTGGCCTGGGGAGGGTACCCCAGGGCTCATGGAAGATTGGCGGCACTGGTGTCGGGACCCCTCCATGGTGGCTGTGAGAGCTTCACGGCACCCCCCTCCCCCAGGTTCTGTGGAGTGGGGACCACCTTCACCAACGGCTGGGAGGCTGTTCAGGACGCCTGGCTCTACCAGTCCCTCCATCTCCTCTCTTTCTGCCAAGAGGTTTCTCACCATCCCTGACCCTGTCCTGTCCTGTTCTCAACTGTCAACCAGGAACCAGCCAGCTGCCTCTGGGCCTCGCTGCGCTCCCCACGTGCCCCCTAAGACATGCTGGTAGTTCTAGAGAAGCAGGCCACAAGGCTGGGGGCCAGGGAGCATGGAGTCAGTGGAGGGGGGGTTGCCCAGCAATCGTGAGCCCTCTGGCTTCCTGGGAAAAGGCAGGTAGCAGTGGTGGGAGTCAGACTCCCGGGCTCTGTTCTCTGCTTTCTCTTCCTCCTCTGCCCTACTTTAGGCTTTCATGCTCAGCTCTAGTGGGAAGATGAAGCATAATCTGTATTTTGGGCCTCCTCTCTCCTTCCTTACCAGAGGGCCCAGGCCTGGGGCCACCTTGTGAGGAAGGAGAAAGGAGGGAAGGAAGGAAGGGAGGAAGGAAGGAAGGAAGGGAGGGACAGACAGATGGACTTCCTGGAAGAAAGCATGGGGATCAGGATTCTAAGATGAAAGAAGAAAAGAAAAGATGCTGGCGAGACCTGGGCGGTTCTGTGAAACCCTGTACTCGTTAGAAAATATGACGAGGTAGGTAGATATGCCCAGGTAGGTAGAAACGGTTAAATCTCATTCAAGTCACATCTTGCTCTTTTCACAGGAGCTGACAGTGAACTTGGCCCTGGTCCCCTAGCCCCTTGCTACTCAGAACAACAGCAGCATCACCCGGGAGCTTGTCAGAAATGCAGAACCTCGGGCTCCACCCCAGACTTGTGAATGAGAATCTTCCTTTTAACAAGAACCTGCGGTGATTTGTCGGCACACGAACGTCCGAGAAGCCCTGCCCCAGAGTCCTGCTCTCAGACCTGCCTGCCCACTTTCCCTGGGCTCTCTGGACTGGGCAGGGGACTCCTCATCAGACCCGTGGGGGGCAGCAGTGGGACGGGGAGGGGGGGGACTGTCCAAGGTCTTGTCTCTCACAGGTCTCTTCAGGCTCTGGAGCCCTTGCAATCCCCCTTCCCGGGCAGGACTGACTGGTCCTGAAGTGGCCCCAGCTCTCAAGTCAGATTCTTTGGACTGTTCAGGCTCCTGGGTGGTCAGAGGAGATGGGTGGACTGGAGATGCAGGG
Organism: Neomonachus schauinslandi; assembly: GCF_002201575.2. Lineage (NCBI taxonomy): Eukaryota > Metazoa > Chordata > Mammalia > Carnivora > Phocidae > Neomonachus > Neomonachus schauinslandi. The sequence continues at coordinate 44,231,477 of NC_058404.1, forward strand.
GCTCAGCCAGGACTGGGAGACACCAGGCACATCTCCTCCCCTGTCCCATGGCCTGGAGCTGCAGAAGGAACCCCAGATCAGTGACTCTCGGTGTCACTTGCTGTTCGGAGCCTTTGGGTTTCTGGCGTTGGGCAGGGCACGCCCTCCCACTGGTGGCAGACCTGTGTGGCCACACCCAGGGACAGTCTGATGGGTACTGCGGGGGGGCGGGGGCGGGGTTTGACACATCCACTGGTGCCCCTTCCCCCTGATCATGCTCCTCACTCCTGACCCTATTCGAGGAACGTTTATTCCCCAGGTGTGCAGGGACCTCCAGGGGGGCAAGAAGCAAGAGAGCATTGCTCTTGCCTATAGCCTGTAGACCAGAGGGGGCGCTGCATGAGGCTGCCCAGGTCTGTGGGTCAGGGTCTGCTCTAGGGCCCTGGTCCTAGCAGGAGCCCTGCTGCTAAGGGTCTTCCTCAGCTTTATCCCTTCAGAGATGCCCAGGTAAAGCTGTCATCCCTGGTAAGCTGCCAGTGTGCCCTCTCGTTCCTCGGCCATGCCCGGGCCCGTGCTGGGCCTTTGCGCCCCTGCCTGCCCGGGTCAGGCCAGGCTTGTTTGTCTGGGCCAAGGGAACAGTGCATGTGGCCCACCAGGGGCCTGCCAGGCCCAGGGCTTGCTCTCATTCTCTTGTGTCACTTTTTACAGTGCCCGGCAGGCAAATGCCAATCTGGGGAGCTTGGCAATTACAATGAAAAAACAACCGGGACTGAGCTCAGTAAACACCCTGACCTCACGGTTGGTCTGTCTCTGGAATGTGTGGGGACTGACATAACCCCGGGGAGTGGAAGGGAGTCTACGGCCCTCTCCCGCAGGGTCCGAGGCACCTGGGTCCCCACGCCGCCCCTCCAGTGGTGCTCATGTGTGCAGGGCCTCTTGGCTGAGCCCCACAGGCTGGTGGGAAGACAGGCGGTGAGCTGGGCTTGGGGCAGATGAAGTGCTTGGCTTCCCGCCCCATGGGGATCATCATCAGTCTCCAAGTATGTTGAAATGAGTCTTTGCACAACTTTGAGGAGGGCCCAGCAGTTCCAGGTGACAGTGCCCAGGGCCATGAGGAGATGGGAGGAAAGGGGACGGGGTGACAGCAGGGAAGAATCCCAAAGAGGGTCAAGGGGGCTCCACGGCTGCTGACTCCCCAAGCTTCCCGATCTGGGGCTCAGTGTGCCTCCTTCCAATCCCCCACCCGTGTGGCTGGACCTCAGAGGCCTTCCACCCAAGAAGTCTGGGATTCCAGGCTGCCAGGCAAATCCCCAGGCCATGCCACAGGGAGCCGAGACAAACTTCTCCCCAGAACTTTTTGTTGTGAGCAGGCAATTGCCCCGGCATCTGAGGCTGCAGAGCGCAAGCAAGGGGTCTTTAATGAACGCAAATGACAGCTGATTAATCTGCCTCCGCTCTGTGGGGTCTGGCCACGCTCCATTCCGCCTCCACGGCCCGTGCCAGCAGGGTGGGCTCCAACCTATTACCACGGCGCTTCCAGCCACAATGGGGAAGAGGGCAAGCCCCCAGCCCTTGCCTGCACCAGCCCCCAGCCTGCGGTCCTGTCATGCATGAAGGGCTGGCCCCGCAGGAGTGGGCTCGGCCCCGCTGGACTCTCTCACTGGGTGCTCCCCTATAGGAAGGGGGCGGATGGCAAGAAAAGATGCAAGCAGGTGCTCAGTGGGATTTGTGGAAAGGGGTTATCTTTAGGAGGTAAGTGGGGGCACTGTCTAGACAATGGTTTGTTTTTTAGTTACTCGCTGACTGCAGGCTTAAGAAAGCAGCGGGTTCCTCAGATCATTCGCACTGTGGGGAAACGCAGAGAGAGAGAAGGATGGGGCCACGGAGAATCCCTCTTTCTCTGCCAGGTCACCTGCCCTGGCTCCTGGCTGATGTCAACGCAGCCCACATTTACTGAGCCCCTGCTAGGTGCCAAGTGTGGTGCAGGTGTGCGGGTGATTTACGGTCTGCAGAATGAAGCGGGTAATTACAGATGGGATGCATGCTAAGAAGAGGACTTACAGAGGGCAGGGAGGGCTTCCTGGAAGAAGCAGATAGATTCTCCACCCGATAGTGGTGCTTGACGGGGGGAGCGGAGGGAGAACTCTGCACTGGGATGGAAAGGCCCCCATTTCCAGGCCTGGGCTCTTTCAGGCCTCCTCATCCCCAGGCCCCTATCCCCTCCTTGAGTTGCTAGACCCCTCCCTCGAGGGATGGAGGAGCAGGAGAGGGAGTGAGTCAGGCCTGGCAATAGTGGAGGCTACTGACCTTCTTCTGGGCAGGACCCCTTGCTGGGAAGCAGAAGCAGAGCTCCCTTTGGGGGAGAAACCCCTCAGTTTTTACTGCAATAAAGAGGGGGCCCCCGAGCTCTCTCCTGCCACGGCCTCTAATGACGGGGTTGGGGTGTAATGAATATCTGTGTGCTCATAAAACAGGCTAATGAGCGCCCTCATTTCACGGACCCCTTTCATCCTCACCCATTCCCAAACCAGAAGGGACCATCCTGAGGGCTGAGGCCCAGAGCCTGGTGGCAGCCACAGACCCTAGCTGTTTGGGGTGGGGGCCAGTTGGTTCCTGAGCCTGAGGCCCCCTGGAGGCTGCCTTCTTCTCTTGGGTCCCTTATGTGTTTGAAACAGCTGCAGGAATTTAGGTCGAGGGCTGACCAACCTTAGGAAGTGGGCAGGGGTTGGGGAGGGAGGAAGCATGTACGCCCTGATTCTTCAGAACAGTGTCGACACTTGTAACACATGGCGCCGAGAAAGAGCATTTAGCACCCGTTGCCTGCACCACGCCCCCTTCTGCCCAGGTACTGATAGGAGCTCACAGAATCAACCCACACCTGAGAAGAGCTGGCCTCGCGGAGGGAGGGGCAAGGCGTGCTGAATCACCAGCAACACCTGTGTTTTGCTTGGGAGGTCTCCCGCTCAGGGACTAGCCAAGCCTGACCCTGTTTGGCTTCCTGGAGCTCGGTGAGATCACAGCCCCGGGTGTTGTGGCTGTAGGCCAGTGTGACCTGCTATGCAGGGAGTATTTTTAAAGAGATCCTTGCCCCTGTGTTCCCAGGATCAGCTCCATGAGAGACTCAAGTTGTTCTGAATCCCCTGCCTCTCCCAAATTTGATTGTAGAAATTGGTCAGGGGAACATGGCATCGCTTGGGATGAAATGTGCAGGTGGAAATAAATAATCCAGTCCGTTTGCCATGGACAAGCCCTCCCGGGGGAGTGGTCTCGGGGGGTCCTGGAGATTGGTGGCATTGGAGGGAGGTGGGATGGGTGAGGATGGGGACAGCCCGATTTGCTTTCCCCACAGCTATGGGACTGTCTCACACCATGGTCTTCTGAGCCTCCACAGAAGCCACAGGCCACCATGACAGGGTCTGCCAGGGGCAAGACACTCATGGATGAGTCAGCCTGCAGCCTCAGAGTTCCCATCTGGGCGCTGGCCCAGCCCTGCCTCCAGGCCATCTGCAGATAATTGGGGTCAGCGGAGGGCAGAGGATCCCAAGAATGTAGGTTCCTGTGCCCCTTGCCAGTATCCCGTTTTCACATTCCCTTCCCTGGGAGACAATTGCCCCTTTATGTTGTAGGGCAGGAAAAGCACTGCTCCCAGGTCCCCTCTCAGCTAGGGGCACCATGGTAGGGAAGGAACATCCAGAGGCACAGGTCTAAGTCCTTGGTCTGGGAGAGTGGGGAGCCAACGGCTAAGGTGAGTCACTCGGAGGTGGTGTCATGGTGGCTAGAGGAACAACCACCATCCTGGACGTGTGGCAGGCACTCTCCCCTCTTGAGGCATTTCAGGCACTTCTGTGCCACGGTACCGTCTAGTGTGCCTTTACCAGGAGGCAGAAGGGGTAGAGATGATGACCCCCAGTTTGCAGGTGGGGAACGCAAGGCCTTGAGAGGTTAAGTGACTTGCCCGGGGTTAGAGTCCCAGCCGGTGGCAGAGCTGGGAATGCAGTCCAGGTGTCCTGGCCCAGGCTCCGAGCCTCCTGACTCATAGTCCACTGTTCTTTTGCCCATACCTCATAACAAAGGGGGCTGTGTTAAGGACATCGGCTGTGAGGAGAAGAGATGATTTCTTCCCCCTTTGCTGGCCCTGGATGTGCTTAAACTTGGCTGAAAGACCAGTCTAGATCTCCCCAAATCTCTCCCAGATCACACCCAGGGCTGTGGGCGGGAAGCTGTTGAGACAGGGACAGGTCACTTTCCCTGGCCCCCTCCTGATTTAGGGACCCTGAGTGCCATGGAGAGGCGGCGTGGCCTGGAGGGATGGGGGTGGCCGGGTGACGCGGGGAAGGCCTGGGCTCTGCAGCTAGAGGCTTCTCCCATCTGAGGCTGGGGCCTCTCCTCAGGGAGAGTTGAGGTTCCTTATGAGCGTGGCTCACGGGTTTCTCAGTCTCCGATGCCCTCCTCGGATTCTCTTTCTCTTTCCAGTCCAGTTCACCCTTCTCTTCCTCGGTGAAGCCTTCCTCAACTGCCTTTCCCCCAGGGCTTCCTCGCTCACACTGTACTCGGCTCTGTGGTGGTGCGCCCTCCCTCAGCCTAGGACGGCAGTTGCTGTCTCTCCTCTGGCCACGAGCTCTGCCAGGGAATCTTGTCCTCTACATCCTCTCCTGCTCTGGTGGCGAGGGGAAGATGGCCAGTAAGTCCCTGGGGCAGTAGGGGAGGGACTGAGGACACCAGGGCCTGCCTTGTCCATGGGCTCCACACCCATCTGTACACTGGATCATCCCAACGGCCCCGCTGCGCAGGAAACCGAGTCTGGGGGAGGGCAGCCACTTGTCCTGGTCATTAGGTGGCAGAATGGGAATTGAACCCAGGTATTTCTGATTTCAGACATGATGCTCTTTGCCTGGCTCACTACGGTCTCTCACATGTTTGCTTAGAAGAATGCGGGGGAAAGTGACAGTTTTATTTATTTATTTATTTTTATTGTTATTTTTTTAAGATTTTATTTATTCATTTGACAGAGATAGCGAGAGAAGGAACACAAGCGGGGGGGGGTGGTGGGAGAGGGAGAAGCAGGCTTCCCGCCGAGCAGGGAGCCCGATGCGGGGCTCCATCCCAGGACCCCGGGATCATGACCTGAGCCGAAGGCAGACGCTTAACGACTGAGCCACCCAGGCGCCCCGAGAAAGTGACAGTTTTAAATTAAACGGATTATCTATGGAATTGAACCCTGGTCGAAGGTGTTGTCTCCTGGTTTGAAAAATGCATTCAGCCTGTGGCAGGAGAAGCATTTTTATTTCACTAGGTTCACCTTCCTTCCTTCTTTTTTCCAAGAGACATTTTTTGCTGCGGTGAACTGTAGGGCTGGGCCCTCCCAGTGCCAGGGGCAGGGGCATCTCTCTGCCAGCCTGGCTGTTTCCTGCATGGCGTGCGTAAGCCACCCTGGGGCATGGAGAGAGTCCTGGGCACACGGACTCATTGGTTTGGGGACGGGTTGGGCTCTTCAGGTCTGGAGAGCTATCAGATGCCATGTCTGTGGCCCCCGGCTGTGGGGTCTATGATTCTGCTCTCTGGCCCTTTGGGAGTAGGGTGGGGGGAGTGTGTCAGTCCCCCTGGTCTAGGCCAGTTGGTCAGACCTCGGCCAAAGGGACAGCCACAGGATTTCCCTTCCCTTCTGGCCCCTCCTCTGTTATGCCAGCCTCCTCCTCCTGTGTTCTCTCTCCTGTCCCCAGCCTTTCTCTTGAGCCCTCTGTTCTGCCATCTTCTCCTCCCTCCTCCTCTCCCTTCTCCTGTCCTTCCTTCCAAGGGGACCTCAGCCCTCCACCAGGAAACAGATTTCTTCAGACCATCTGGTCCCACAGTCTGCCTCCTCCTGATCAGCACTGTCCATCCATTACAACATGCTGCGGTGTTGGAAATGTTCTAGATCTGCACTGTCCTGTGTAGTAGCTCTAGCCACATGTGGCTCCTGAACACTTCAAATGTAGCCAGTGCTGTGGAGAAGTTGAATTTTTAAACGTTTTATTAAATTTTAATTTTAATTTAAATAAGTACATGTGGCTAGCGGCTAGTGAACTGGACATCAGAGCTCTAAGTGATACCAAGTGCTTGACTCCCGGGAGGTCCTGGGGGCACCGGCCACCCTTGTCCCTGGCCCTGCCCCATCCCCTAAGTGCCTCTGCGTAGATGCAGCTTCCCTCCCGTGCTCAGTTTCCTGACCTGTAAGAGGCCATGGAGGCCTGGGTGCTGGGCTTGTGTGGAGTTGGGTAAACATGGGCACTGGATCTGTGCGCCTCAGTGGCCTCTTCTGTAAAATAATGAGGATAATTTCTTGAGGAAGGTGCCCAAGCCCCAAGGTTCCCTTCCAGCTCTAAGTTCCATGCTGCTTTTGGGCAGGAACCTATCATCCGATCTGGGTGAGTCAGTGTGAGCAGCAGGGCAGGTGGTGTGTATGTGTGTGTGTGTGCGCGCGTGCGTGCATGCACGCGTGTGCACCTATGCATATGTGCATACGCATACACATACACGTGTGCACACATGGAGGAGCGGCCTGTGAGGGGCAGCAGTGAGACCCTGGGGACCCTGCTGCTCGGTCTGACCCTGCCTGATTGAATGGCCGGGGACTAGGAAAGGGGTTAAAGGCTCTACAATGAGGGGAAGTTTGCAGCCTGACTCCACTCCTGGCCCGGGCTGTTCCAGTGATGCCCCAGACTTCCTCTTCTGCCATAAAAGTCTCCCGGAAAGTCTTCCCACAGAGGCCCCAGGGGCTTTCTCAGGGAATGTGTGAGTGTGTGTGCACACAGGCACTGTGGAGCAGAAGCCCCAGGCCGCGTGCACACTCGCCCACAGCGCTGCTGGCCCTGGCATTGGAGGGGGTGTCTGTCCCGGCCTGGATGGAGGGAGGGGGAGGGGCTTCGCCTGGACCCGGGCCCTGGCTTATGCAATGCTGAGACTCTTAGTCAGCTTAAAGGACTTGGACACTCGTGCACACACACACACACACACATACACACGTGGATACACTGCGTAGAGAGGTGTGTGGAAGGAAGATAAATGAATCTTTGCTGTTTTGCCCTCCCTCCAAGCTTCTGCTGCAGCAGATCTCCCCACATCTGGAGAGAAGGGGTTGGGAATCCCTTGAGACGGGGCTTTTCTCAGGCTCCCTGGGTGTGACGGAGGCTCCAAGCCTATGGCTGAGGGTGGAGGGACCACTGAGAGGAGCCCTTTGAGGGCAGGCAAGAGAAGCCCGCCAGCCGGTGTGTGATGGGACGTGGCCACAGTGTAAAGAGAAGCGGATGCCTTCTCTTTTGCTCCAGAAGGTACCTAAGCCTCGGGAATCCTGGGTCACAGAACCCGCCGGGTGGAGAGTTGCATCAGAGCGAAACTTCATACCGGATGCCTTGGGGGAGAGGGCACTGAGGGCTTGTGATTCAAAGTTTCTAACCTTTAGGTGCTTGGGGTCAAATCCTCGGCCTCTGTTAGCTCTCCCCTCTCTGACCATTGGTCTGTACTAGACGGCACACAGATGGAGGTGGTCGTGGGGGGTGAGTGAAGACATGGGGGGTTGAATCAGAGGTCACCAGGCTTTAATCAGCCCTGAGTCAGAGAGGTGGGTGGGAACAGCTTCAGGTAGTCTTGGGGTTCCCAATAAGCAAGAGCTTCCTGGGAAAAGAGAACCCTCCCTGATGGGGCAGCTATGAGGCTCTGCCTGCAGACCAGACCTTTCTTTGCCATCACTGTATACTCTAGGAGAACAGAAAGGTCACGACAAGGGAATGATTCAGAAGCAGACCTGCCTGGAGCCGGGGAACTGGGACCAGATGACCCGTTGGGTTCCTTCTAATTCTGTAATTCCACACAGGGGACTCACCACATCAGTGCCTCTTGGCTCTGTGGACCTACACTGGCCCACTGAAAGTTTGGCAGGGGGGTGCCATTGTGGGGATTGGGGAGACGTCAGTCTGTGGTCAGGGCACCAAGAAAGGTGTGGGTACAGAGTCCTGCTGGAGTTTCTGAATTTGCTCCAGGGTTTTTACTTCCTGGTAATAGGAAAGAGAGTGAGGATGGTTAGAAAGATCTGTAAATTGCTTTTTGGTTCTGCATGGTTTTGGCAAGAAAACTGTGGGGTGTGTTCCTCCTTTATCATAGCTGGCAGCCCAGATTTCCCACAACACGATGAGGTCTGGCCGGTTGGCACCTCCCCCACACGTCTCTGTGGGCCTCTGCGTAGGTCTTCCTGCGTTAGGTCTGTGGGCAAGAGGGCCCCTCTATGTAATGTCGGTCCTCGGAGCACCACTACCTTCCCCGGGCTCATGACCTAGACCTAGAGCTGGCAACCATGCCCGCCCCAGCCCCTGCCTCTATCCATCTCCTCCCTCCCTGGAGAAGGGCGTCACCATCCAGGGCATGGCCACCAAACAGAGCATACGCATCAACTCTCTGAGATGCTCCCCATTTGCCTCAGTCTGAACATTGCCACTCCTTCCCTGCCCGTGAGCAGATTCCCCATATAGGTGGGCAGCTATAGGGAGCTGGGAAAGCACAGATGAGCCATGGGTGAGTTCTAGAGGGGGTCCTTCTAAAGGGAGATCCTTCAGTGAGGTGCCCCCTCTGCATTTTACTGAGAAACCAATTCAGGGTCCTTAGAGGCTGCGTGGGTCTGGAACTTAGTTCTCCGGATTCCCGGTGTGAGATAATTTATAACAACTTAATTCTTTCAGTTTCCCAGGGGCTTGGATGTGCATGGGGCTGGCATTGGGTAAAATTTATCTGGGCAGCATTTTCTCTTCTAAAATCCAGGTAGATGGTTCTGGGCACATGGCTGGTGTTTAATAAATGCTTGTTGATTGACCTGCATCTCGGGGTGACTCCTCCCTCACCTTCTGTAGGAAGGAGGGGCATTCCTTGTGGGAGCTGGGTTTACCCTTCACTGCTGTCACCCTCTAGATTTCCACTCCTGCTGGCTGGGCAGTCAGAAAGGAGGATGCCAGATGACCCCCCCTGCCCCCTGCCCCCGCCAGGGTCACACCTTGCTCTCTCTTAGCTTCCCTCAGTGCTAAGACCCGAGTAAAGGAGTCAGTCTGTGCAGTGGCAGCCACCCTGACTGATAGAGAAATAAACAAGAAGGTATTGTGCCAAGGGGAGAGAAGTTACATCAAAAATAGAAAGGAAGAAAGCCAAACTTTTATATGAGATGCATGGATGGTGGGGGGGTGGGGGGGAAGAAGGCCAGGGTAATTAAGTTAATAGGTTTCTTAAAGAATGCCCTTGTGAGTGATGTTCAACACATTCAAGTGTTGACAAGAAGGTATTGAACTTGACACCCACGCAGCGGGCAGAAGCATGCTCTCAACTCCGACACACCTTCTTTGTCTGAAACTTGTAGTAAAACTCAGCGCTGGGTTGTGAAATCTGTCCCAGGGAATCCATGCTGTGGGGGCTCCAGGGTCAAGCTGCTTGCTGCTAGATTGGCTTCAGGTGGGCGGGGGCAGCCGCCCTGAGCTAAGATCCCAAGATTAGAGGGCAAAGGCTGAGGTCCCCAACTCGAAGCCTAGAGATGCTATTATGCCATGTGAGGCCTGGGGATCTTTGAGGACCCACAAACAACTTGCAACTCCTGCAGGGTCGTCAGAATGAAGCCCCGTCCCTTCCCTCCAAGCCCCAGCTGCCTTGGGGAACTTGGGTCTGAGACCCAGGAACATCTGTGCGATCCTAGGCTTTCCTATCCTGATGAACTAATGGAAGGATCCAGGTGAATATGAATTTTCCCTTGCTCTTAAATCTGTGGTAAGGAGAGAGGCCCCAAATCAGTGGTGGGCTGCCAGAAAGGAGGCTTGCTTTGGAAGAGAAGTGGGGTGTGTGTGTGTGTGTGTGTGTGTGTATTTGTATTTAAAGAAAACTTGGGGTTTCTCTTGTTTGAAACCACAGGAGCATAAATTACCATTCTTAAAACAAAAGAGTGCCTCCTTTGGCTGAGAGCTCACCTCAAAGGCCCGGGATGAGCGTAGGGCTTCTGGCCTCGTTGCCTGCCCTGGCTCAGCAGCCTGCCTTCCTGCCCAGCTGTCACCCACTCCTCCCATCATCAGCCATTTACTCGTCCATCTTCTCGTTCTGTTACATTAGGCTCAGACTTTTCGAGTGATCAGAGCTTTCAGGCTGGGAGACTCCATCACAGTTATGGTGGCCAGATTTGTAAAGTGGAAAAATGGTGACATGGATGTCTTTGTGAAAGAAATTTTCTATTTTAGATATTTAGCAAAAACACTTTGAAAATGAAGTAACCTAAGTCTACAGTTGTCTGGTCACCCTGAGGCAGCTCATCTTAAGGGAACAATTCAAAAACCCAGAATCAACACCCATGGTTTATGGGATTCCAGCCTGGCAAAAAGACCAGCACTGCCCCTCACCTAAAGTCATATACATTGTCTGCAGATGTGGTGGGAAAGAGTGGGTGAGTTGGAATTTCCCCTTATTTAAAAATGGCAGTAAATGGGGCACCTCGTTAAGCATCTGCCTTCGGCTCAGGTCATGATCCCAGGGTCCTGGGATCGAGCCCCACGTCGGGCTCCCTGCTCGGCGGGAAGCCTGCTTCTCCCTCTCCCACTCTCCCTGCTTGTGTTCCCTCTCTCTCTGTGTCTCTTTCTGTCAAATAAATAAATAAAATCTTTAAAAAAATAAAAATAAAAATGGCGGTCAAGGAAGGCAATTGCCTCTTGCAACTGGAAAGGCTGGGTTAGCTCTGTACTCTTGTTCTTGGCACGAGCTCTTGTTCTGGGGCTCATTTCTGCCTGGAGAAGCCACTTGCCACCCAGGCCAATCCCACTGTTCAGGAGATGTAGAATTCTGGGGTTTGCACACATTCCTAAGACATTTCTATTCGCAGGAGAAGGGAGCAATTTATCAGGTTTCTGCCTAACTCCCAATGCACCAGGACCCAGTATTAAGGGAAGGCTCTGGGTTAAGTAGGGGATACCTGTTAATTTACACTGAAATTTCCCATTCTTCCAGCGTTCTCCATCCCCATTCTCCATCATGGAGACCTATCACTGCTATGCCTCTCCTTTCTTGATTACCCAATTTGAGTTTCCTAAGAGTAAACCGAAGACGGTTAATCAGAGTCCTCACTTGCCTGTTTGACGCAGGCGTGTGGTCAGGGAGTAGCCTGGCAGCCCAGTTCAGCACACCCTCATTCAGTGACTCCCGTGCACAGAGCCAGGCTAGGGGCCACAAGGCTACAGTTCCTGCCGTTAAGGAGTGTTCAGCCCATGGGAGCCCCAGAGCTGCCTGCACCATCACTGTAGTCCCAGAGAAAGACACATCCTGCTCAGGAGGCAGGAGGGAGCTATGAACATCCCGGAAGCTTGCAGGTTTCCAGAGAAGTCGCTTCCTCCAGCGATTTCCCATTTCCTCCCACCTCCCAGCATTGAAACTGGGAGCACCACAAGGACTTCAACGAGGAGTCAATGATTCAAGGACATTGGGATGGACTTTTCACTGGGACATCTTTCTGCATTAAATTCTTTTCGCAAATAATTTTTTCTTCCTTTGGAGACACCTGGCCGGGGCAAAGCAGACTTCTTAGTTTGAACAAAGTAGTGACATAAGATCAGTGATAATGCTGGTGTGTTTCACGTGGACAAATGGTGCTGGGAGTACTTGAGAGCCGGACAGCTCCCATAGTTGCCAAGAGGCTGAGGTTAAACTCCAAGGCAGAGCCCGCCAGAGTGGCCACCTTGCCGACGTCCTTCCTAGGCCGCCATTCCTTGTGGGGGAGGGCAGAGGGCGGGCGCCAGGGTCCCAGGCTATGGGCTTTGCTGTGCTGGCTGGCGGCCTGGCCTCAACATTGGCTTTTGGACTAGACTTCTCCGCCCCAGCGTGGGAGGTGTGAGGGCCTGGAGCCGGGAGGCAGGAAGTGAGCACAGATGGGCTGCCCAGACAGCTGTGCAGGGAACAGAGCACATCTGTCCAGGGTGAGTCTGGCGGGGCGCTGCCCCACCACCTCTATGCCACATCTACCTATTCCTCGATAGGGTGTGGGCTGGGTTTGGGTCCCAAATGGGGGGAATGATGGAAAGTCGGAAGACAGAGGCTGAGCTAGGGGTGGCTGATGGGGTATATTCACATGAAAAGAGAATGTCTCTGAAGTCTGGGGAAGAGGAGGGGCAAAGGGCAAAGTGAAAAATGAAAGCAAATGGATCAGTTTGCATCTGCTCAGGATGGGCTTCTGGCTTTGCAGGGGCTCTTGAGTGCCCAGGTCTGGTATGGTGCCTCCTCCTCTGTGTAGCTGCCCCCAGACCTCGCCTCCCCACTCCAGATGGACTTCCCTCCTTGGGGCTCCCCAAGTGTCTTGCACTGTACCGATTAAAGTCCCTGAGGTAGCTGCTCCTTTCTCTGACCTACTGGGCTATGGGTGTACTGAGAACAGAGACCCTATCTCCTTCATCATGGAATCCTTGTGGAGTAGACACTCTGTAGAAGTTTGTTGAATGAGTGAATGATTTTGTAGCCTAAATTGACATGAGCTTTCCTATTTAATCCTTTAATTTTCTCTAATTGGCTTTAAATATTGCTGGGAAAGCTTATCCCAAGTAGACACCCAGAGAGATCCTTGGGAGATAGAAGCTGGATCAGACTTCTCATCAGGAATTTGCCTGTAGGCCTGAGGGTAGTTTACCATTTTAGCTCTTTTCAAGGGAGCTGAGCAGAGGGGAAAGGCTCATTGTTCTAGAAACTGTACAGACTGACTTGGCATCATGGCCGCTTGCCTTCCTTGGGGCAGCTGCTTCTCCCTCTGTGCAGAGCTGTGAGCTGCCTGGTATCAAGCCAGAGAGGCAGGAATTATGGGTCACGTGGACCTCTGCAGGTGAGGAAGCCTGGTAGTTTCCCCACATCCACCCTCTCCATCACCTCTTTCTGTCTGGTTTTTACAGGCTAATGAAAGGAGATGGGCGTTTGAGTCCCAGCTAGGCTGTGTGGCTGTGGGTGAGTCAGTTCTCCTCTCTGGGCCTCAGTGTTCTCATCTGTACAATGGGAAGGCTGGACTAGATGATCTCTGGGATCTCTTCCAGCTCTTGGTCAGAAATCTGGTAGGATGATGAGTAGGGAATGTGGCCCTTGTGTCATCACTGTCCCCCAAGAGTCTGGGCTGGGGACTTGCCCTGCACTTGGACTGGGAGAGGGCGGAGGGGCCCCAGAGCCCCTGTTGCACTCACTGACTCCCGTGTTCACCCCTTTGCTGTAATGATGACTCTTCCTGGATGAATTAGTTGAGTCCTGCTTGGAGTCAGAAGGTCTGCATGAATGATTCTTAAATGTTTCTCAGGCTGCTACTCCTGTTCTCATTACCTAGTGAGTGTAACAGAAGTGCCCATTGGGAGGAATGAAGGGCTGGAGTCCCAAGAGCTTGGGACCAAAAGGGGACACACATACTCTAACAGTAGTCTCCTCCTCGTCATCATCATCATCATCATCATCGTCACTACCATCTATTCTTAATATTGTTAAACATTTACTGTTCTTCACTCAGCCATGTGCAGTGGATGAGTAAATCAGCAAGGAAATCTGGCTGCCAGAGGCCTGCACTGTTCAAGGCTGGTTTCTCCAACCCTTACCTAGAGATTAACTCTGACCCTCAGCAGGCAATGGGGCCGGCTGCTTAGTGTTCCTCTTTGTGAAAGTGCCCTCCTCCTTGCGGGAAAGGCATTCTTCTGCTGCTATGCACGTGTGTCTTATTCATCTTTGTAGCCCCTACAGTGCCTTGAACAGGGCCACGACAAAAGGTGCCCCCTAAATGCTTACTGATCATAATTATTACAATGATGTCTTACAATACATTCAGGAGGGGAAAGTGGGCCTTAGTGCTCAGAGAGCCACTGAGCTGCCATGAGCTGAGAAACATATTTAACTCCTCATGTGGGGCATTTTCCCTGCTAATGCCCAGAGTCCTAAGGTTGCAAGGCCAGCATGGGATTGTTTTGGAGGCAGGGAGGTGAATAGCTGGCGCCTCCTTCTGGCCCTGCAGGGCTGGAGCAGGCCTGGGGAGGGCTTGTGAGGGAACCTTCGCCCCTGGGCTCCCAGAACGTGACCCTCCATGTCCCAGACCCTTCGCCCGAGAAAGAGCCCAGCTCAGGAGAGCCAATGGAGGGCGAGGGAGGCTGTTATGTAACCGATTTAACTCCTTGTCAAAACTGGTGACTAATTCAGACTGTCTCGGCCAGATTGGCTCAGCAGCTTTGCTGTTAGCAGCATGAGGCCTGGGCCAGTTTGTGGCTGGTTCTCCCACCCTCTGCTGGATGGATGTTAGCTTCCTGGCTGGCCTTGGCCTTACCAGCCTCGACCACCGCCCCATCACCACTCTCCCCGGTTCAGACCCTCTTCATGTTCATCCACTCCCCCTACCTTCATGGCCCTTCCTGCCCTGTGAAAACAGGCTAGGAAGATTATCCCCAAGAACCATTTGCCTGGGGGCTCGATGAGGCCCTTTATTTTGTACCAGGTGAGAGAGATGGAGTTAGGGCCTTGGACAGCTGGCCAGGCTGGGAGCTTTGGCTTGAAGAGGTTGGGACCGTGGGTGCAGAACTCAGGGGCCTCCCTGCACCACTTCCTGAGGGGAGAGGGCTCCAGGGCACATCTGGCCTCACCCAATGCCCTGGCCTTGGGGCCCTGGCTCTGCGGGTTGCAGGCTGCTGGGGGACGCTGGGAAAGGCCTGTGCCCACGACCTGCGCTCTCCCTTTCCTTTCGCAAAGGAGCGGCTTGGTAAGCTCAGCCCATCCGTGCTGCAGAAGGCTGTCCATGAGGGCACCTGGGTGGAGGTGAGAGAGTTTGTGGAGACACAAAGAGGTGTCCTGACAAGGTCCAGAGCATTCAGAATAAAGAGTGCCAGGGATTATTTTACCTACTCAACCAAACAATCCTCTGTGGTTGGGATTATTCCCATCTTATAGGTGAGGAGACTGAGGAGGCCCAAAGTGACAAGGATGTTTGTCAAAGCTGGTAAGTGGCTGAGCTGGCCTTTGAACTCACACCCTCAGTGACTTGGAAGCCCAAGCTGGTCCTGACCCACGGCCTTCCCGTGGTGTTCCTGGGACTCATTCCCGAGGCCTTGAAATGCTTACACATCTCAGCAACTTCATGGCAACTGCCCAAGCAGACCCAGAAAATAATACTACCTTGTACTCCGGCTGCTTCCTTCCACCAAGCAGTAAACAGACATGATCTCATTCACTCTCACAGAGTCCCATGGGGGCTAAGGAGGGGGTGGGGATGGTTGACTCCACTTCCTGGGGAGGAAAGGGAGGCACAGAGAGGGATGTCGGCCTGCCCTAGATCACACAGCTGGCTGGCGGGACAGCTGGGACTGGACACCAGGCACTCTTGCCCTCTGGGGCAGTTTTCTGGCTTGACGCATGTGGGCTAGAATCACCCCTGAGATACGGCAGATTGGGGTGCTCTTCTTGACGGGTGACTCAGTGGCTGAAGCAGCTCCAGGACGGCTGGGCTTGTATTGAGAAAGGACATCTGAGATGCATATAAATTCAGTGTGTACGAGGGAGGGAAGGAGGGAGGTGGCTGGGCCTGGTGGTCACTGCGGTGGTTCCCCTCGTGGCTCCTGCATCTGAGCTTCCCTTCCTGGATGCCCTGGGCCTCGGAGGCGGCCGTGGTGTGACAGAAAGAAGACTGGCCTCGAGGTCATCGGGCCAGGGCCGAGTATTCACCAGAGGCCCCTAGCTTAGTCACTTCACCACTCAGCTTTTCCACTCTTCACACAAAATGTGGGGATACTGACTACACGAAATTGACACTGTGTGTGAAGTGTTTCATCCTAAATTACAGAGCCTGCCCAGAGAGAAACTACTGGTGTTCCCTTTAGCTCAATTTCATTTCTAGGAAGCACCTTTTAAAAAATGGTTTTGAAGTGGTGGCTCACCCCACAGGACTGCCCTGGTCAAACGTCTAACTTAACGACGGGTGCTTTTTTCCCCTTGGTATCTCTCATCGCCCGTGTCCGGCACTGAACCCAATGCTGCTGGAGTGGCCCCGTGCGCTCTGGTGCAGGGGCAGCAAACTCTCTGCAAAGGCCCAGGGAGTAGGCATTTGAGGCTCCGTGGGTTTCGGTCACATGTTCTTTCCTTCCAACTCTTTAAAAATGTAAGAGCCATCCTTAGCTCATAAGTCCTGCAAAAACAGGCCACTTTGGCCTGTCAGAAGTAGTTTGCTGCCCCTAGTCTAGTATAAAGGTGGTTGGAGGGGAGTTTGGAAATAGAAAAGCCTAGAACCAATTTAGCTGTATGCCTTTGGACCACTCATTTGGCCTCCTGGGACTTTGTTTATTGCCTCGCCTGTTTCAGAGGGCCGTTGTGATGAGGGGGATGTCTATGGTAGTGCCCCCCTGTCGCAGGAGCTCCCCTGGATGGGAGCTGAGAGCACCCTTACTGTTCAGTGAGAGAGGGAAGGGAAGGAACACGCAACCCGGGCTGGCCTGCCCCGTCCTTGGTGTGGTAGCGGGGGATAGAGCTCTCCTAGTGCCTGGAACATTTTACAGGGCAATGGAGGCCTTGTCTCAGAAGAAGGGGCCCTGGACGGGCAGGAGCAGATCTGGGAGTCTGCCAGGCTACAAGGGACCCCACAAAGAGCGAGCAAGGGCCAGGGAGGCCCAGGGCTTTGCTGGGAGAACTCTGGGGACTACCTGGTCCTCCTGAGTCCAGGCTTCTGGTCAAGTAAAACACTAGGGGACAGCAGCTCTGAAACAAGCATAGACCGGAGCAAGCTCTTTTCATTAACAGTAAGAGCCACCATGTGCTGAGCGCCTTCTGCGTTCCAGGCGTCCCGCAGGAGGCTGCATGTCTATCCTCCCAGCAAGCCTGGACCCTGCGGAGGGCTATGGCGCTTGGCTGCAGGGACAGGAGTGGGGTGAGAACAGACTAGAGCCAGGGCTCCTGTTCCCTCTGATGTGATGTCCTAATTCTGTCTGTGCATTCAGGCTTGGATTGGATACCAGGCCATGCGGGTTTGAGATCTTGGCTCTTCTTTGTTTGAAATACAGGGAGAAGTGACAGGTTCCTTGGCTGTCAGAAGAACCCCATTGTCACCCAGCCACAGAACCTGGAGCACTCCCTTTGTGTACCTGTGCCATCCCGTGGCTGGTTCTGAAGGCCTCACCTGGGACCAGCCTCCCAGACTGTCACTCAGCAGTGTGACATGCAGCACACAGTCTTGTCTTCACATCCCCAACGCCCTGCTCATCTCTGTGCCCCTTCCACCTGTGATGCACAGTTCTCTAGCTAGGAAAGCCCTTCTATCACTCCTTTACCTGGTAAACCTCTCCTGAGTCCTTTATTATTATTATCATTATTTTAAATTTTTTTGAAGGGGGAGGGGCAGAGAGAGAATCTTAAGCAGGCTCCCTGCCCAGTGCAGAGCCTGACGCGGGGCTCTGTCTCACGACCCTGACTGAGATCATGATCTGACCTGAAATCAAGAGTCAGATGCTTAACAGACTGAACCACCCAGGTGCCCCACTACTGAGTCCTTTAAAACAGAGCTCAAATGTCACCTCCTCTAGGAAGCCTTCCAAGACTACCTAGGCACAGTTAGTACCTCCCTCTTCTACCTTCAGGCATTTTGTTTGTGTTCCTATTGTACTATTTGAGGGGCAAACATTAGTTGAACACTTATTACAGCCTATGCCTTCCACTAGGTACTTTACTGCATTATCTCATTTAATATTCACAAACTCATGAGGTGGCTATTCTTACCCCCATCTTGCAGACAAGGAACCTGAGGCTTAGAGCAGCTAAATAACCTGCTCCAGGTTGCCTAGCTGTTGAGTGGTAAGGCTGGGATCCTGGATCCAGGCAGTTTAACTCCAACGCCCTCCCTCCTAACCACTAAATTATATTGTCTTCCTTACATTACTTATAATTACCCCAAACTGTAATGATAAGTTTATGGGTCTGTAAATGCCTCTTGCGCCAAGAACTCATCTTTGTTGCCCTAGACTATAACATAGTGCAGTGCACATAGTAGGTGCTCAGTGGATGCTTATGGAATGAATGTTGAATAAAGAGTATGGGGGTTGAGGCCACCAAGGGTAGGTGGGGTGCCTGGGCACGGGGAAAGGGAGACTGGTTGGGAGACAGTTGAGTGGGTGGGGAGCACCTGACCCCGGTTGGGGGTGAGGAGGTTCCTGCTGCCAGTTGCCACACCATTTTGGAATCACGAGCCTGGCAGGAAGAAGAGAATGATGTCCTGATCCACTACGAAGTAAGCTTCTTTGCTATGCTAGGAAGTGCTTCTCACTGGGGCATGCTAAGTCGAGAATAAAGGATGGCTAGTTCAAATCCCTAGACAGCCCACATAGGCAGAACCTTGACCCTGGTCCTTGCAGAACGCACTTTGGCCAAGTCTCACCCTGGAGGCAGGGCCTGGACTATGAGCCCTGTAGTTTCTGAACCTTGCTGGCATTCTGTGAATCCCGGGTGTTAAAGGAAGCTGCACGTGCGTGAGTTCCTGTGCGTATGAGTCCCCTCTTGCGCCCTGCAGCTCTGTTTACAGCCCACTGGCTTCCCAGAGGAGGAGAGCTTTCAGGTGAGTGGGGATATGTGCATCAGGATGCTGGGCTTCTCCATCTCCTTGTGGCCCTCCACCCACAGGAGGTGGGACCCAGCCAGGCCCCAAAGCCTGGAGGCTCCCAGCAAGCCCAGGTGGGTCTGTGAGGTCATGCTTCCTGCCACCCCTTGCAGGGTGGCCCTGTTCTGGGGAGCCATAGGACCTCAGGGGCAGGGGTGGCTGGGTGGTGTGTGGGGGAACCCCTTTAGCATTCACAGTCCCCTCTGGGGGCCAGCTGTGCCCCTTGAAGCCAACTGGAAAGCTCTTTTCTCGCCCGGAAGAGGTCCAAAGCCGATGTGGCTGCTGACACACGGGGAGGCGGGGGTGTGGGGAGAGGCGGGGAGAGCCAGAAGACCCTCCTGCAAGCCATGTTCATACAAAATGCATTTCCCAACGTATCCCTCTGGCCTGTCGGAGCCCCTTCTGCTCACTGCTCTGTTTATACATGATAGACAACTAATTAACATCCAAACCTCTTGAAAGGTCTTTTCAGAGGTAATGTTCTGACAGATTATGTCAGCAAGGAGCACTGATTTGTCTAAGCATGGATCACATTGTTTCAGATTGAATGAGGTGAATATTAAACTGCTTTAAATGTACTCTTCATAAAGTACTAATTACACACTCCCAAGGGAGAACAGCCAAGGAATACTAAACAGTAGAGAAGTCAACAGAAGGTTCTTTTTATAGTATGTTGCTGGGCTCTGTGTTTTTCTGTCTCCTTTCTCGCTCTCTCTCTTGCTCTCTCTCTCTCTCTCTTTTTTTTTACAGTAAAATCACAGCACGCTAAAGAATACACATTTATAGCACAATGCTTCTCATCTAATTATATGGCAATCATTAGTTTTAAGCTGGATGCATTATATTTTCTTTGATATATTATGCCTGAGGCATAACTCCGCATTTATTGCTGCTACTGGCAGATTCTAGCCCCCCCCAACCCCCTTTCCAAATCCCAACTCCTCTCTAGTCCCCACCCTTTAACAAATTATTTAACTCCTACTGTTAGTTTGCTTATTGTCTCAAAAAAATAGCAAATTAAATAGGCAAAAATGGAGGAAACAACATACCCTTCATTACATTAATTTAAAGGAGGAAAAAAAAAAAAAGAAGTCTCATGTGTTCTTGGGAGCTGTGCAATTTTTTATTAGGCAGGTGATGCCCTGAATATACAACTTCTGCTCCCCACCCGGTGAAATTCCTTTGTAACAAATTCTACTGGATCACACTGAATTCCCACTTGGCTGAGCTTCATTGTCCCTCAGGGAAAGAGATATTTATATGTATATAAATATACATCTATAAAAGCAACACAGGGGTGGAAAACCATGTGGCAGGGATCATTCCAGCAAAAATGCAGGGTGGCCCGTCAAAATGCCTATCTCCAGATGAAGCCAGAATTCTGCTCCATCGGTTTTTCTGGGTATTTCTGACATCAGCCCTTGTCCATGGTTGAGAAAAAGCAAGATCAATTTTGAGATGCCCTAGATTGTCAGATTCTCAGTCCTGAAGGGAGGAAAAGGCCAAGTTCCATGGGGATGGATGGCCTGATATTGACCCAACTGGTTTCTTCTTGGTCAGGCCTCCAGTTATCATGCCTTTAAAGAGAAAAGGGACTGCAGGGTCCCAGACAGGTAGAGTTACTTCCCTGGAAGTAGCAAAGTGGGGACCATCTCTCTACTGTCATCTTCCTTTTCCTCCCCACACCAAATCAAAGAATGATGGGCTCTTGAGGTTGAAAGGATTAGACCTTTCCTATCCTTTGTTTTATAGCTGAGGCACCTCTGCCATGGGGCTTTCTAATTTGCCTAATATCACAGAGCTGCTTGCAGTTGAGGCTGGACCCTGGGGTCCTGACTCCCAGCTCAGCACTTTTCCCCCCATTTAAACAGACTACCTCTAAGCAACACTTCCCTCCCAAGAATGACAAAGGGCAAAGGACGTAAATGACAGAGTGCTACGGACTGAACGTTTGTGTCCCTCTCAAATTTGGATGTTGAAACCCTACCCCCAGTGTAATGGTATTTGGAGGTGGGGCCTTTGGGAGGTGATTAGGTCATAAGGGTAGAGCCCTCATGATAGGATTAGTGTCTTTTTAAGAAGTGACATACCAGAGCTTGCTCTCTTGCTCTCTCAGCCCTGTGAGGACACAAGGAGAAGGCGGCTGTCACCAAACACTGGACCTGCCAACACCTTGATCCTGGACTTCCCAACCTCCAGGAATCTAAGAAATAAATGTTTAGGGTTTGTGTGTGTGTGTGTGTGTGTGTGTTTTAAGTCATTCAGTCTGTGGCACTTGTTAAAGCAGCCTGGACAGATCGAGACACAGAGTTATCTTCTCTGAGAGCTAGAAGTCTGGAGAGTCATCTAGTCCCGCCCCCCCCCGCCCCTTTCCAGGTGCTGCTTGAATCCCCTTCTCAATGTCCCCACCAAGACTTGTTCATTCTTGGCTCTGGCCAAGAATGAGTGGGTAGGCGACCCCCTCCCACAGTGGTCAGATCGTCGCTGTGCAGCTGTCGCGGTTAGAAGCAAGTGTTTGAGAGCAGCGCACACTGGAGCAGGAGTGCCTGGGTTCAAATCCCCCGCTGCTGTGCCCCAGCTCCGTGAGCGTGGAGGAGCGACCTCACATTTCTTTGCTTCCGTCTCCTCCTCTTCTGTAAAATGGGAATGAGTGCCCACCTCACAGGGTTTCGTGAGGGGGAGCCGAGGCAGGGTCCAGCCTACTAAGGTAACTAAGGTTAACCTCCTAAGTATAACCTACCGAGTTAGTTTTATTGTTGTTAGGAAGTTCATCTATTTCCCGGGGATCGTTGCATGCTCGTAGTTCCCCCTGGGGCCCCACAAGACAAGATTAATTTTTCTCCTACATGACTGCTTGCAACTATTTCATTGCACGGTGTTCCCGACGTGCCCCCGCCACCAGGTACACGGCGGTTGCCAGGAGCAGAGAGACACGCGGGGAAGACCTGCTCCCTGGTCTCACAGAGTTTACACCTCAGAAAAACTAACAGTTTGTCTTCAGAGCTTCCTTTCCCAGGGGAAATGCTCATCAGTTTCTGTGCGCGTTCCCCGCTTAACTTTTTTTCCGGCCCATTTTTCCTTATGTGAAATCATTCAGAGAACTAGACCAGGGATGAATTAAAAATGGCAGCAAAGCTGAGCTTCAGTCCAGGGCACGTCTTGTGTCCAAGTCCCCAAACATACCCTGTCGTGCTTGTTACTTGAGACTGGGATTCCACTGGGTGGAGGGGGCCCAGGTATGAATTTTTTTTTAAAGCTTCCCATTCTTGAATCCAAGTCATGTGTGTGCACACGTGCACATGTCTGTGTGTGTATATGTGTGTGCATGTGCACCCCCAAACAGCTACACACCTGCGGCCCCTCCATCCGGGGAAATTGAGAAGGCTGCCTTTGTATATCTGTCCACTTCTCTGGGACACACTTTTTCCTCTAGTGCCGACCCCACCTTCTACTGTGGTCTCTCCTCAAGTCCAGGTCATTCTCTGCTGAGATATGCTAGGGTGCTAGCTGATGCTGCCAAAGTTAGCATAATAGAACATGACTTTGACGTTGTCGCTCTCCTGCCGAAACCCCTTCCACAAGATCCACCATCTTAGGATCCTGTACAAGGCCCCCTGGGGTGTGTGCATGTGAGTATGTGACTATCTCACCCAAATGCTCCACGCCAGGCACTATTCTAAGTGCCTCCTAGATGTTAGCCCCAAACCCAGGGTGGGCTCTCTCTGTGGCCTGAGGCAATTATGGGCTTTGCACCTCTCCTTTTCTAGAGCCCAAGGACAGCACTGCGTTGTATCCATTCTGTCCTCTCTCAATGCCTGGTACAGAGTGGGTTTGGTGAACTCTGCAACCGTGCCCCTCAACATATAAGACCCAAGGGAGTAGACATATAATGGTGGAATTACGACTGGTGCAGGGCCTATTTTTGAGAAAGATCTCTTACCTCACACTAATACATACAATGGGCAGCTAGCGCCTTGTCTTAACTGAAGCACGCCCTCTTCCTTCTAAAGCCTGTGTCTGCTTCCCCAGAGCGGCCTTCTTCACCCTCACACTGGGTCTCCGCCCAGTCCTGCTGCAGTGAGCCCATCTGCTGAGGAGGAGGACATGCTCTTTGGGGTCAGACCTGGTCGTATACCTCTGAGTGACCGACAGGTAACAGCACCCAGTACTTGCCAGGTGTAGTGGTAGATGCTGGTAATAGGGGACACCGAGTAGGGGTATGGCCTCTGCCCTCAGAGAGCTTGCAGACTCAACGGCGACTTACTGAAATCCCTGAGCACTGGCTTTCTCATTTACAAAAGGGGCCTCGGAATACCCATTCCACAGGGCTGCTGCAGAGATCGAAATAATGCATTTAGCATGGTTGGCATGGAGGTACCACTCTGTCAAGTTTCCAAAGAGGCATTCTGCTGCACCTCAAGAGTACATGAAGAAACTGACCCTTTAGAGACAGGAACACCTGCGCACATGTCTGTAGGGATGTGTCCTGGTGCCTGTGACGTATCCCGGCTCCTGGCCTTGGTCACCGGGAACAGAGGAGGTGTTGCTACGGGCGCTGGGCAGACTGCCCTGCTGGTTACATGTGGTCCTGGCTCTGGGGTGGCAGGGCCTGGGGGAATGTGGGATCCAATAACAGGTACTCTGTTTTTCTCTAACGCCTTCGTTTACGGCCAGGGTGCCACTTTTCTCCTCAGCACAGAGCCTTGCCCTTCTCCTTTCTATGCCTTTCTCTCTCCTTGCTCAACAAATGCCCAGTACTTCCGGCCCACCTAGCTGGGTCTCAACAGGGGCTCCAGAGGAGACAAAACTGGGTCTGAATGATCGCTTCTGCAACCTGATAGTCGCGTGGCCTTAAGCAAGTTCTTTAATGGCCTCATGCCTCAGTTTCCTTATTTGCAAAATGGGGATAGTAATGCCATCCTCATGACCTCATTGTGGGCATTAAGTGTAGGAGAAGGGTCCCACACAGTGCAGGGCAGGCAGTCAGCCCTCAGCACATGTGAGTTTCCAGTTCCCCTGCAAGTCACACTGAGGTATTGTGGGTTTAATGGATTCTCTCTCCTCAGCAGTTCTTGCATTTTAAAAGAGGACACTGGGGCTGCTTGATAAAGCGCAATAAATTGACTAGGGCGAAGACTTCTGGGGAAGCAGTGGGGTAGAGGAAAGAGATATTTTGGGGGCAGGAAATGGCCTTCCTTTACTTCTGAAATCACACCGCTCAGACTAGCAGTTCTCAGCCTAAAAGATGTGACACGCTGGTGTGGTACCAGCAGTTGTGAGATGTATCACAAACAAATATGTTTCTAATAATAAAGTGCTGCAGTTTTCGAATAATCCCCCCAGCTTGTTTTGTAAAGTAGAGGGAATTCAAGGTTATCCCCATAACACCATCATACGCACTCACATTGCTCTGTGATTTCTAGAGTAGGACAGAAAAGAGCGCACCCTGGCACTGACAACCTGGGCGTGCCTGGCCATGGGTGTCCACAGTGGCGCGGGGCTGCTGGACATACCAGTAGCCAGCCACCGACTCGGAGATGAACAGAAATGTGCAAGGCTTTGAGAAATTTAGAAACACTAGGTACACCACATAGTCAAAGAGAAGAATGGACCACTGCCTTCTACACCAATGTGGTTGCCTCGCATGGCAGAAGTTCGTGCAAGCAGCCAGACACAAAAAAGCACTCACTAGATGGTTCCATTTACATGAAGCTCAACAACCGGCTTCACTGATGGGGGCAGCAGTCAGAATAATGTTGGCTTAGGACTGGGAAGAAGCTTGTAGGAGCCTTTTGGGGTATTTGGAAATATTCCACGTCTTGATCTTGGTAGTGGTTACATGGTGTTATGGAGTGAATGTTTGCGTCCCTCAAAGTGCATATGTTGAGGGGCGCTTGGGTGGCTCAGTTGGTTGGGTGCCTGCCTTCGGCTCAGGTCATGATCCCGGGGTCCTGGGATCGAGTCCAGCATTGGGCTCCCTGCTCTGCGGAGAGCCTGCTTCTCCCTCTGCTCCTTCCCCTGCTCGTGCTCTCTCTCACTCGCTCTCTCTCAAATAAATAAATAAAATTAAAAAAAAAATGTGTATGTTGGAACCCTACTCCCCAGTGTATTAGGAGGTGGGGCCTTGGGAGGTAATTAGGATTAGATGAGGTCATGAGGATGGGACTCCCATGAGTGGGATTTGTGCCGTTAGGGAAGGCACAAGAGAGCTTGCTTCCCCTCCAACTTGCTCTCTTCCTTGTGAGCACACTTCGAGATGTTGTATGTTCACAACCCAGAAGTCTCTCACCAGAACCTGGCCATGCTGCATCCTGATATAGGACTTCCAGCCTCCAGGATGGTGAGAAATCAATGTCTGTTGTTTATAGGCCACCCATCTATCGTACTTTGTTAGAGCGGCCCAGTTGGACTAAGACAATGGGTAAAACAAAAACATTGAAGTTTTATACTTAAGATCTGTGTGCTTGATGTATGTATTTATAACTTAATAAGACATTTTTTGAGAAGCACTTTGGAATCTCAGGCACACACCTGTCAGGGTTTTCCCAACAGCGCCCGCTGGAAGTTTCCCAAATGTTCTAGGGCCCTGGGTGCAGACGGTTAGTGTAGGAGCCGTGGGAGCCCTGGGGTCACATCAGGTCAGTTCCACTGGGCAATGACTGGCCATGAGCTCTCCTCAGTGGCTCTGTACCCCTCAGAGATCTCACCTGGCTGATGACTCTTTGGGGCTGACATCTCAGCCACATTAGTGCCCAGTGCATGCGGAAGCAGGACCCTCCCCTGACAATCTCGTTTCTCCTGGCAAGGCAGCTCAGCACAGAGCATGCACGCTCCTGCTGAATGCGGTCAGGTGCCCCTGGCCTGGGCTTTGGCGTGAGCGCCTCAGAGCAACCTCAATGAAAGGAGCCGGGCACTGCACCCCCATCTGTGGCCCCATGATGCTGAGGTGACTCTCCTGGCCACCCATGTGGAGCTCATTTTGTTTGCTTTGTGTGTTACTTTTCACCCACCCCTTTGGTTGCCAAGGAAACAGTGACGCAGCCTCGGGTGGGGCCTCAGGCTCAGTCAATGCAGAGTCTTTTAAGGCAATGGTGGTTCAGTGTGTCGCTGGTGGGCTGGCAGGGGACAGGGCCGCATGGGGAGGGGGAGAAGGAAGAGGGGGTGGCTTTGCTGCTAGCCCACTGGACGATGCTAGTCAGGATGCAACTTTTTACTCAGAGCCTGTAGGAGACCCACCCTTGGCCGTGTCACCGGCAGATACAAGGCAGTTGGTTGTGGAGGCCAGTGGGAACAGCGTTTCCCCATGCTGGGTGTTTGTGTGGCCTGGGACAGTTGGTCTCTGAGGCTCCGGCAGGTCCAAAGCCTCCTCAGACCAGTCGAGTCAGGAGCAGGCAGAATGGGTTTCTGGGCACTGAGAGTGCATTTGTGCACAGTTGGCTGGCACTGTGGACCATGATTCAGGCGCACCCTTCTCCTTGTGAGAAATGGCCTCTGTTCCTCCAGAGGTGACTTCCCTCACTTCCCATCCCTACATCACTATCACCAATGACACTGGGACCCTTGGGACTTCCCAGCCAGCATGTTCTGTCCTTTGCAGCCTCATGCCCAACAGCCTCCATCCCGGCCAGGCTCTCTGCCATGCATGAAGCCTGTCCTGGCCTCTCTCAGGCTCACGTTCCTCATACAACCAAGTCGCGCAGTTCCGAGGCCAGGAAGGCTGGCTGGTCCACAGGGCGGGCCGCCCCAGGGTCTTATCTGGGGGCCTCTCTCTCTTTTGAAGGCCCTGCCCAGACAGGCAGGTCTGCCGCTCTGGACTGGGCCTGTGGTGAGGATTTGCTGAGTTCTCTTCCCGGCCCCAGGGCCCCAGGGCTGCTCTGTAGGCTGGGGAGTGCGGCCCCTCCCCTCTGTGCCTCAGTTGTCCTTTCTGTGCAGGCGGCTCTGTGTCTCTTGCTGCAGGAACACCTCCCCAGGGCGCCACAGCCTGAAACCGAGTGGGTCATTTCCCTGCTTTGTCACTCCCCCCACCTAGCTCCCTTTTCTCTGCCAGCTTCCCCGCCACCCCGTCTCAAAGCCTCTGAGTTATTTCTGGTTCATCTTTCTCCTTTATCACCTTTATCTAGTCACTTATCAAATGCTGTCAGTTTTTCCTTCAAAATGTCTCTAGCATATGTCCCTTCCTTTTTAAAAAATAAGTTCCATTGTTTTTTGGTATAAAAGAGAAATACACTCGGTGTAGAAAATATGGATAACCAGAAAGAAGAACATTAGAATTACCCATAATTCCTCCAGGCACAGCGGACTATCACTGCTTTGATACAGACCCTGTCAGTCCCTGGCCCGCATCCACATATCCACACCCTTTTCTCTCGCTCTGTGACTCCCATTCCCCCTGCCACACTCGTCTGCGCTCTCCGCCCCCCAGTGTCTCTGACTCCCCTCTCCTCCAGCCAGCCTCCTTGGCCAGTCTGACCTCAGACACTGCCTCTGAAGCATGTCAAATCTAGAGCAGCCACTAGTCCACAGGAAACACAGTCCCTCCGGGTAGAAGCCCACAGCTTGGCAAGCATATGGCAGACGCCTTTATGTGATTAGGAGGAAGGTTCCCCCTCGTCGGGGTAGAGGAAGCTCCCAGACGGGGCGAGTGGGGCTGGTGGGCCGAGGGCGGGCACATGGCAGCCCCTGCCAGCCCCTGCCTGCCCCTGTTGCTGGCGCAGTCAGTAACTGCAGGAGGTGGCCCCGGGCAAAGCTGCCCTCGGTCACCTGCTGGCCAGCCTTCCTGGCCTTATTAACTGTGGCCCCTTTCTTCCCCAGCATGTAGTCTCCAGAGCTTCCAGACCCGTCTATTCCTGCTTCCGGAACACTGTATGTTCTGCCCCCTCTGGGGTCTTTGCCGAAGCTACACCCTCTCTACATCCTCTACGCCCTCCTCCCCTTCCCTACACTCATGCTCCTGCTCACCCTTGCAGGCCTGGCCCAGGGGTCACACCTCATAGGCTCACAGGGTCCGAGCAGGTCCCCTGTGTGTGTGAGGGGGTGGGGTCTGTGAGACCTGGGGTCTGTGGGACATGACCTGGGTTGTCGGATCTTCACCCAGATTATTAAAGGCAAGTCTCCAATGTTTCAATGTCAGTACTTAATCGACATGTTAAGAAGCTTTGCCCAGGTGGGGCAAAGTTGTCCAGCTCTGCCACTGTCCATCTCTCTTCGGAGATTTCTGTGTCTCTGCCCCACCTCTCCTTGGGCAGCCTTGCTCCTCATATAGGAGCATGAGATATCTGTTGGCAGCTTAGGCTTATAAGGTTTGGAAAGCGCAAATATTCATCCACTGAACAAGCATTTAGCGAGTGTCTACGCAGGCTTTGTAGTAAAGAGCCTGGGCTTGGGTTCTGATTCTACCACTCTTTTGAGCAAGTCACTTAAATTCTCTAAGCCTCATTGTCCACCTGTAAAATGGGGATTTCAGTAATTCTCACCCCACTCAACTGTGACAAGGCATTGACGTCATATATGAAGTCAGTTGGTAAACTGAGCCTCCAGGGAAGGCCATTATTATCCCATCTCTTGTTCAGGCTGTGCTGGACTTAGCGTCCAAATGGTGTGAGCAGGCTCTCAAGAGTAGTGAGTACAGATTGTGCATTTGGTAAATCCTTGTGGGTGAGTTAATGAAACGCACCACCTCTACCTCTTTCAGTAGAGGATTTGTATAGATGACGACAAAACCCTATGCCACGGAATGATATTATAATACTGGGAACGATAACAGAGCCCCTGCCCCATCCTTGCCTCTGGGATAAGAGGTTTCACAGTCATCGTCTCCTTTGACCTTCACGATAACTTTTATCAGGAAGGTAATCTATTACCCCCATTACGCAGAAGAGGAAACTGAGGCCTAGTGAAATTGATGCTGTCTCCTGAGTCGTGTCTCTCCTGCGAGAGGTATGGACAGGAGAGGAGACAAGGAAGTAAAACTAGCATAGTGAGTCAGCCCACGGCTTTGGAAGGTTAGCAACAACAACATATACAAGGTCATCTAGGAGAGTGCCAGGCAGACTGTAAGCTCGCAACGGCTCACACCTATCATTACTGGGCTCTAGGCCCATTACGTACGTTATTTGAATTGATTCAGTCCTTATAGCAAACCTGTGAAGTATCATCCTGTCCATTTTACAAATGGGGAAACCGACATTCAGAGAGGTTCAGAGCCTCCACCCAGACCACACACACAGCTGGAGACTGAGAAGCTGGCCTGGGACCCAGAGCCCACTGCCCCCTTTACCCTGAGGTCAGTTGTTTGGGGCTCATAAAGCTTTCCCCAGACAAACAGGAAGCGCTCTGCTTCCTCTAACATTGCTGGTGGTACTTCTGTGAGCCTGTTAGCTGGAGGGTCTTTGTTAAGGCCTTCAAAGTGGCCTCCACCAGAGCCCACCTGTCTCTCAGAAATACCTGTACATTTGGGATGCTGAGGCCTGGGATCCAGAGCTAATGTGGGCCCTCCCTTTAAACTTCAGGGAACAAAGACTTACAGAACCTATCTTGGCCTTCCCCACCCCCTACCCAATTTTTTTTCCAAAGAAAAATGAAAGAATCTGATAATTACTTCTATCTACCACCCAACTGTACTAATTACCAACCTATTTCTTCACAGTGTGACAGACACCAGCTCTGGAAAACACATAGAGATAAATTAGCACTAATTGGTTTTCCTCTGGCTGTTTGAATTAGTATTTAAAGCTCCAATTACAAAGCAGAATAATTGCTATTAATGTCCTATCGCAGTACAAAAGGCAGTTCTCTCGAGAACCAGCCCAGGTGTATTATTACTTTGATTACAGCATATTTAACCTGGCTCGTTAAGAGGGAGATATGGGGGACAGTTTCAAAATGGCGGACAGACCACTTCCTGCAGGGTGGAAAGCTTGAAGACAGAACTGTGACTCGAGGGAAGAAAAAGGCGGGAACAGAAGAAGAGCTAGGAGGGAGGCAGGAAAAGCTGGGCCCGAAAGTCTGTAGGGTTTCTCGGCAGGGCTCCTGGAGTCCAGCTTCCCTGTCTCCCTGGGGACTTTCCTGGGTCCAGCCTACCCTACTCCATCCAGAACCAGCTCCGCCCCCATCCAATGCCTGCAAAGCCCTCTGCAGGCCTTCTTGGCCCCTGCATGGATGCCTGGGGACTGAGGCTGCCAATGGATGTTCCGGATGTTGGCCTCAGACTTTTACTAGTGAGTGAGTGGGGGCTCTGCCCTCCACATTCACATCTCTCCATGCCAAGTCTCAGTTGGGGGTTTTAGGACGTGGGGTGGGCTGTGCTTGCAGCTCCCATTGTGGAGCACCTTGCGTTATATATACCCTCTGCCCCCGCACCCCTCCTGGCCCTGTTTTCATTCTTGTTCCTCCAGCAGGACCTTTCCCGTTCCGGCCAGAGAACAGCGGGTGAGCTGGGGAGGAGGTGAGCGTGGAGGGCGCCTCAACAGGTTTCCATACAAAGGGCAGAGTCCTGGCTCTCCAGCTCACTGGCTAAACGGCAAGTCCTCCCTGCTCCAGGAGCTTCAGTCTCTTCAACTGTACAATGGGCGCAACATTCTCCCTCTTTCTGGCTTCACAGAGCGATGAGGATCAGGCGAGGATGCTGCGCACACACTTTGTAGACCAGAGGGCAGCCCCTAAACAAGGAGGTCTTTCCTCTGCCGTGGAGCAGCGGTGGCTTGCGTGAGGAGGCCCTCGAGGTGGGGCCAAGGCAGCTTCTTGCTGCTCCCTTCTTTGCTCTCTTCTTCCCTTCCAGTAGCTTCCCTTTCCTGTCTCCTTTTCTACCTCCACTCCTTGGCTCCTCTCAGCCCCCCAGATCTCATCCATATCCCCATTCACACTAGGGTGTTAAGAACTCAATGAGTTACCCTTTCCTAGAGCAGCTGCGTTTCAACAGGGAGGGCTATGTTTAACCCAAAGAAATGAGTCACTAATGGTGAACTTTCAGGCAAACTGAGATGATATTTTGTGGGGGAGAACGAGGATGTCACAGTGCTCCTCAGAGCCCCATAGGCAGCTGTCTACTCACTGACACACAGGTTTGGTGTGGCCCCGTGCCAGGCTCGATGAGACGGGAAGCATTTTGCCAGAGAGGAAAGAGGCAAGAGAGAAATCACTGATGGGGCAGCGAAGCCCTGAAACCCCAGCCGATGCAGCTGATCCTGAATGCTGAAGTCACAACATGAGGAGAGGGTGTAGGGGTTCCCTTTGCTGGAGGTGTTGGCAGTGAGCTTCTCTGGCCCGTCTGTCCCCGGGGGGACGGGCAGCTGTGGTTCCTGGGCAGAGCCTGAGTTGGGCGTGCCTGAGGCTGTCCTAAGGAACGCAGCCTCCCCAGGCCTGCCACCACCTTTAACTTTTGTTGCCCCAGCTCCTCCCCCTAGACCTCTTTCTCTTTTGCCATATGGGAAATAAACCCAGCTGACAGCCCCCAGTAAGGACTCCTTGACGTGTCTAACCCCTTCTTGGTCCCCTGCCCTTCCGTGGCCCCGGTCTCCCACCTGCTTCGCCCCAGCAGCCCTCCCCCTCTGTCCTGGCAGCCTCTGTAGCCCACCCGCCTTCCCCATGCGGGGAGAGATGCCACAGGGTAAGGGGGCAAAGCCGTGTCCTTGGAATCCGGAGCCAGGTTCGGCCCAGCACTGCCATAAGTTAGCTGTGTGATACAGATTTTCCCACCTGTACCTTGAGAGGGGCCTCCCAGGTCTCTTCGAGGGTTATGTTCTAGGATTTTATGGCTCCCCTTTCCTTCCTTCTCCGTATCACCTGATCTCCGATATCCAGGCAGCCGGCGCCTCTTAGTACCCTTCAGGGACCCTGGAGTGCCAAGAGCTTTAGCCAGGGGGTCCTGGAGGTGGGCCATGAGAAGGCAGTCAGGGACCATCTGCCGGGGAGAAGGCTCTGGGTGGTCTCTGCGGGGTGGGCCCAGCTGTTGCAGCCCAGGAAAGGAGCGTCACTGCCAACGAATCCCTCCTTTACAACCATGCTGAGAGGGACGTGCAAGGGCCCGTGGGTGGGTGTTCACGTATGGGGGGGGGGATTTCTTTTTAAGAGACAAGGTGGGTGGAATGGGGGAAGCCAGCTGGCTGTGGGCTCTATTTCTACTGACAAGGCTTTACCCTGTAGGTGTGAGGAATTCCAATTAAATATGCAGCCTATTTGTCTGTGTGTGGGAGAGGGTTTTCTGGGAAGGAGGGGAACGAGGCAGCGTCTCTGCGGCATACCAGCAAACCAGAAATTAGCTCCGTTCATCACAGGCACACGGGGCTTCCCTCAGCCCTCCTGTGCACTCACAGGAGTCGCGAGGAGACAGACAGAGGAAGTGAGAGAGGGGTTGGGGAGGCGGGTTCTCCAGACTTGAAGGGCTTCCGGAATCTCTGAGTGGGCAGGCAGGATTGCCCGACTCCTTGGCTCTTGGGGGCTTTCCTGTTCTGGAGGCTCTGGCAGGGAGCTTCTCTGGCCCATCTGTCCCTACCGGGGCCGGCCACGGTCGTCTGGGCTCACCTCTGAAACAACATGGTTCCCTATGCTCTTGCAGGGGCATCTCCAGCTGGGGAGGTAGGTGGGCTGTGGCCAGGGTGGCCCAGGACAGACATCATAACCTCTGAGGGGACCTGGGGCCACTTGGACCCTCCCCTTCTTCACCCTCATGCCAGATCAGCACTTAGAAAGCCTCCGTTTGGGCTCTGAAGAACAGAATCCTGCAACGCTGATGCTGGGGCTCATAGGGTGGGGGGAGGAATCCCACCAAGGAGATTTGGGGATCCAGGGGCCTCCAGAAGCCATTGCAGACCTTTTGCCATCCCTTCATCCCTCTTTTTACTCGTAGTTGGGATTTGGTAGAAAACATCAGAGTTCTCCAAGGTACAAAGAACAATCCATGTTGAAGCTGTCCGATACAGTCTTTCAGCAGCAATGCTGTGTGGTTTTGGGGGCTCTCTATGGGCACCCCGCTCGCGAGACCCTGTGAACAGCCAGGCTGGCTGCAGGGTCCGCCGGCCTTCCTGGTGGGCCAGCTGCCTTGCTCTCAGCCTTCAGAACACTGGCCTTTCACCTGGGCAGCCATTGCACCCTCTTCCACCGAGGTCCACCACCGCCTTCTCCCTGGGGCCAGTCTTCTCTGTGTTTTCCCTTGTCTCTTCTTGGTGCTGTTTCTCTCCCTATCTGCAAACACGGACTCCTCCCTAACTCTGATCCGCCCATCTACCTCCCGACTGGTTAAAGCACAATCACTTGTTGATGTAAGAGGCTTTCTAGCAGTTCTGAACAGGAGACCGAGGAGGGCTGGCAGGGCCTTTTTCTGATCCAGACACCCAAGGTGGTGGCTAAGTAGCTCCAGCCAGCAAACTCCTCAGATCGTTCAAACTGCAGGGCTGGGAGGTCAGCAGCCAGGCCTCTCTGAAGGGTGGCACGTAGGCACGGCTCCGGTGGCTGGGGGAAACTGGGATGGCTTGTGATTGGTCCTTGCTTGGGTGGAGAGACAGGGAAGGGTGCTGGTAGAGCGGGGCAGGGGGCAGCACCAGCCGAGGTCTGCAGGGGAGGGGGCTACACGTAAGGCAATTGTGCAGACAAGCAGCGGAGGCCAGAGAAAACACTAGAAAGGCTGGGAAAGAGGTTCAGGAGGGCAGGTGCGCCCCCTTCCTCACACTCTCTCATTTTCTTCATTCCTTCGGCTTCCCCTCTGGCTCACCTCTCCTTTTTCCTGCATCCTTCCCACTTCCCCCAGCTACCTTGGCTCAGTTTCAGAATGAAGAAAGGGTGTGGCCACTCCAGAAGAGCTTCCCAGTGGGGGTGGAGGGGACAAGACCTGTGACCCTAGCGCTGAAGAAGCTCTTTCAGAATTCCATGTCTGACATCAGAACGATGAGGGGGGTACAGGAAGCCAGCTGGTCTCCCCCGCTAGCTGCTGCACCCCCTTTCCCCTCTCTCTGGCTTCACCTCCCTCTACAGAGACTGGAACAGAGGCAGAGTGGCTCAGAAGAAAGGGCTAGAGGTAGGAGGAGGCGGCAGGAGGGTGAGGGGGTCAGGGGAGGAGGAAACGGTGGAGAGACTATGAGGGGAGAGAGGTATATCTGCGTGGGGCGTGTTGCAATGGTAAAGTCAGACATACGTAAGTGTTCGTTTGCTCGCTTTTTACAGTATTTCCTTAAAGCAAGTACAGGGCCAGGAGGGTGAAGACCGAGGTGTGCAGCAAACATTTTTGCATGAGCACGGGATAAAGCAAATGCTTTGGTGCTGGATGGACCACTGGAAGCATCTGCGGTGAGCGCCTGGCCAGAGTCACACAGCCTGCGGGAAGCAGCTCAGTGACAGGGAACACAGTATGGCTTTGGTAGCATCCGGAACCTTCCCCTGACCCTTTCCTCAGGGTCTGGGATCCTTTCCTCTGGGACTGCCGATGATATTTTCAGGAAACATTTGAGCCTGCTCCCTGCTAGGTCCAAAAGGTGGTCTGGGATTGGTAGAGAGAGAGCACCAGGCTATATTCGGGGACAGAGGCTTGGCTGAGGTTGGCTGTCCTCAGGGGGCATCAGTGACACCGTGCAGACCACGAGCCGGAAGGGCACTGCCGTAGTGCCTTCTTATCACCCCACTTCTGTTTGTTGAGCACCTGTGATGGGTGATGTTGGGTGTGTGGATGCCCTCCCGGAACTCATAGACGAGAGAAAATGCCTCTTGGGAGGAAGAAGTTCCTCTTTGTATTTTTCTGCTCCCTGAGTCATGGGTTAGGCAGGCCCTTTAGATAGAAGTTTGGGCCTTGGGTCTAGAATAGTGTGCAGAACCAATCACTAAAGTGTTTCCCTGAGCCCAGCCCCCGGAGGGATCTGAGAGAGGTGCAGGGCATGGCCCTGTCCTCAGGGGAACTCTCTGGCTGCAGGGCCACCCACAGCAGCTGGGGAGCCGCAGGTGCTAAGGACAGCTGTGGTCATGCTCTGTGGATCCTGGGAGGAGGGAGCCCGAAGAGACAGGTGGGGTTGCTTTTGGACCGGGGAGGATGAGACTACGGGCGGCATCTGTGAGAGCTGCCTGAGCCGGGGCCCAGCTGGGTTTGGCCTGGGATGTAAGAGGGGCAGGAGGAGGACAAGGGCACAGCCCCTGGACCCTCAGGGGACAGGCAGGCCCCCGACAGGCAGGCTTCAGCTGAGACCTTGTCTGGCAGGGTCTTCAGGTAACAGCCAGAAGAAGGCTGGGAAGCTCACTCCCTGGCTCCCAGCCTATCTCTCCCTGCTCTGTGGTTGTCAGACTCCTCTCCTCACTCACCCTGCGTGGCACTCCTGTCACCCCCAGAGCTGGGGGCGGTGACTGGGGCTCAGGGAAATGTTGTGAATGGCAGAGCTGCTCTGAGTCCCAGCCTTCCTCTTGGGGGGCGGAGGGAGCAGCCAACCATGAGGCATTTTCCTGGCGCTAAGGATAACCTGGTAGGAGGCAGAGGGAATCCAATTAGATGGGCAAGGCTGGGGAGGCTGAGGGCATGTGGGAGGTTTCTTTTCACTTCCTGGCTTCCCCAGGCCCTAAAAGAGAAATTATAGCAGCTCCCTCATTCCAGCCTCCAGCTCCCCTTCCCAGGGCCACCATCACACCCTGATTCCTCTTGTCCCTCGTCCCCTTCTCACTCGGGGGTGACAGAGTCCCACCGGGGTGGACCCTTCAGACAGCAGCAGACCCAGCAGCCACCACTGTTCCCTCCCTCTTGCTGGTTGCCCCCTGCCTCTGGAACGGGGCAGGGGGTGGGGGGGCTGCCTCCTGCACCCCTGGAGCTGGGTGCCCCTCTGAACCTGGGCTCTCCTGAGCTCTGCAGTGATTGTCCTTCTCTCACCCAACTGTGTTCCATCTCAGCACTGATAAGGTGACAGGTGACCTCACTCCCTTGACCCACCAACCCCAATGGCCCTGGGGCAGCCAAATCAGTGAGCCCAGGTCCTCCTGCCTCTAAGACGCCTCTCTCAGTCTTTTTCAGAGGCAGTTATGGGGGCACATAAAAGCGTGTGTGTAGGAGGGTGGACATGGCGTGGATGTGGACACGTCCCTTGGCCTCCTCTAGCCCTCTCCCAGTGCTCCACGCAGAGTAGGAGTGGCTCCTCCCAAGT
This sequence comes from Neomonachus schauinslandi, assembly GCF_002201575.2. Taxonomy (NCBI): domain Eukaryota; kingdom Metazoa; phylum Chordata; class Mammalia; order Carnivora; family Phocidae; genus Neomonachus; species Neomonachus schauinslandi. The sequence continues at coordinate 44,267,174 of NC_058404.1, forward strand.
GACTTCTCCCCGCCTCTTGTTGTCCCCATTTCCCTCTCTTGTGATTCTGGGAGGGTAAAGTGGCTGGGGCCACTCCTTCCACTGAGATGAACAGGCCTTCCCAGCAAGCCTTTTAGGAGAAGTTTCTAGAAGCCTTGTCTTGTCGGGGTGCTGGGCACTTAGACAAGTTCCTAGCCTTTCCTCTCTCTCAGCTGAGGCCTCTGAAGGGTGCCTTTTTGGCGAAAGCAAAGTCCTCAGCCCGTCCTTAGTACCCTCCCTCAGTCGGGCCTGCCATGGGGCTCTAAGTCTTGTCAGCTTGTCAGAAGCTGTCCTTGGAGGTGTGAGGAACTCCAATTAAGCATTCAGCCAGTCTGCCTGTGTGGGGGGCCTGGGCTGTGGGGGAGGCAGCCTTGTGCTGGCACGGTGACTAATCTTTGCAATACCAATTATGAGCCTCTGAGGAGGTGGTGGGAAGGTGCGAGGGGGAGGCGGGGGAGGCGGGGGAGGTGGGGGCCGGGGTTTCCTCACCTCATCAGATGCCTGGCTCTCTGTGCAGGCCTTGGGGGCCAGAGGAGAGTCGGAGATCCCAAGAAAGGAAACCCTCAAGGACCCAGATTACCCACAGGAGAACCCTGCATCCCTGTGGGGTCCAAGGTGCCCCGTATTTGGACTCGCCTAATGTGTTCTAAGGACTCTGGCTGTCCCAGGCATTCTCTCTACACCCCTGAGGTCACTGGGATCGGTCTCAAGGTTCAGATAGAGAATCTGAGGCTCAAAGAAGTAAGTGACTTGACTTGTCAGAGGTCAGCCAGCTAAGAGGTGACTAGGCGAGATGCATAGAGGTTTCTGACTCAGGACCAATGGGGTTTTTATGGTGTTGTGGAGGCACCAGTCAAAGAGCTCTAAGGGTCTTAGATCATCTAGGGCACAGGCCACAAGTACCCCTACCCCCATTATATGGGGGCACTGAAAAGCCCAGGGGGCAAGGGCTGGGGCTGCACCCTGGCCCCCCGACTGCCTCCTCACAGAACGGAAGAGTTTTCCTTTAGGAAGCTGAGCAGTATCTCCAATGGGGAGGTTCATTCCCCCAGCAAATGCCTATCCGTTACCTACTGCAGGCCTAGCATGGTACTTAGCACTGGGGAAAGTGGGGGAAGGCCAGTCTCCAAGAGGAGAGAGTCAGCTAGAATTCACTAGCAAAAAGAAGAGGCACTGAGGATCCCAGGAAGAAACCCTACAGTCAGCCTCGCAGGAGGCCTGGGGGGAGACGGATTTTCACCAGAGTCTAGGGCACAGTGGAACAGGATCTGCCAGGGGGCCTCGGGGAGGCAGGGCAGCAACAGGGCCCAGGGAGCTCCGCTCTTCTCCTTGGGCGTCTGCTGCAGAGTCAGCCAAGCTGCTCCGGACGCATGGCAAGTCTGTCCCCTTGACCCAGGGGGCCCTTTTCAAGGGTCCATCCAAGAGAAGTACGGGAACAGTGCTTAAATGAGAACGAAGGCCTTTCCCAATCCCTTGGACCTCCAGGAAAATGTTAGCTATCAGGCCTTGATCTCGAAATGTTCTTCTTTGTGTTTGGGGCTTATCAAGTCTAAGTATACAGAAGGTGACTAGCCGTTTTTCTTTTCCAAGGAAGGCAAATGAGAGGAAGCAGGGCTTCAGCTCCAGCCTGGGGGGTTTGGACTGGCCGTGTCAACACTCCTGAGAATGAGGATGGCCCAGGAGTCTGCTGAGTGCAGTTAAAAGTGGGGTTGCTTCCCAGGCATCTTGCAGTAGGTGACAGATGACAATGTCCTTCCTCACTCAGGCCGGGTTGCCTTCACTGGTGACAGAGGCCCTTGTTTCCCAGACCCTTCCTATAGTTTTTTGAGGCTCAGAGCAGCTCATGCCCTGAAATCTGTTTGTCCAGAGCAACCAATTCCTTTTCCTCCCTGGAGGATTCAGAGTAGGGAAGAATTGAGAAGCCAGAGGCCACACACAGGGGTTATGGGGGTGACAACATCTCTCGTTGATGCTCTGAGGTTCCACTGCTCTTCTGGGCTGCTCTTAAGAGGAGGCCCTTCAGGTCCTGGCCACTACCTGGGGTGGGAATTATGAGGCCTGGAAGTCGGATAAAGTGGCCAGATCAGTGGCCCTTCATCCGCTGGACGAACGTGGACAAAGGCACCAAAGTGATGGTGAGATTCCTTGGATCCCAGGTGAGCCTAATGATCAGCCCCAGACTTTTCCTTCCAGAAAAGGCTCAGAGGGTCTCTCGGGTTCCTGGCTAAGGGGAAAGGAAACGGACCCATGCTGAGTGCCTGCACACGTCAGCCCTGGGCCTGGAACTGCGCAGCCTTGTGGGGTAGATGGCATCTTCCATCTACAGCTATGAAAATGGCCTCAAAGAGGCTCTGTCACTAGCCCAAGCTCACAATTAGCAACCAGCTGTGCCAGGGTGCAAATCTGGAACTCTGTCTTTGGAGTGGAACAACGCCCCGATTCGGGGATGGCAAACGACCCTTTGCCTCCCATGGGGCTGACCCTGGGTGCCCTGTACAGCGCAGGGGTCTCAGAACTGCCGCAACGGGTCCCCTTGAGGACCGTGAAGGCATCCCCTCTTCTGTGCCCTGCCCACCACGTTGGTTGCACTTGGCGGTGAGAGCCTCGTGGAGGAGTAGGGAGTCTGGGAGAAGGGGGAGGGGAAGGGGCTGTTGGAAACTCCCCGAGGCAGCAGGAACCGGGCTGAGAGTGGGGAGGAGGGACACGGGGGTGGGTTCCAGGCTTTTCCCCACACTTCCTCAGGGATCGCTTTACATAACCAGGGCTGCTTAGTCACCGCTTTTTACTTTTTTTTTGGAAACAATTTTCTCAGCATCACAGCTCCCGTCTCCATCCCTTACTAGTCACCGGTGCTAGGGAAGTCCCTTTTCTTGCGTTCCCTAGGCAACCCAGCACATTTGCCTTTCAAATGATCCAAGGCCTGGGCGGGGGGGGGGGGGGGTAGGAGTTCCCTCCCCCTGTACCTGGCCTCCCACACAGCCACTCCCCACCTCAGTTGGCGATGTCATGTGGCCCAGTCACCAGGAGAGATCTGGGAGACCAAACGCCCTGCCTGGCATCAGCCCCCATTCTAGACCCTCACATTTTTAGGCCTGGAGTTTGGCTCAGACTCAGAGCTCCCAGCTCCTGCCTGGAGGCACCCATGTTGGACTTCAGACATGGCAGGCTTTCCTCAGTCCTCTCTTGGTGGGGAGGTGGCAGATCTGGGCCTGTTTCAGCGAGGCCCAGGAAAACCTGGGGCTTCAGCTCCCATACTGCCACCACACCTGGGGAACAGGGCCTGCAGGCCTCGGGTCCCTCCTCACTCTCAATATCTTCCCGTGGGGCTAGGTTTCAGAGTGAGGGCTTCTCCGTCCCCCTCTGGCTCCCTTGTTATCAGCTGGACCAGCCTTGACTGGATGGGGATGCCCAACTGCTTGGGAAATAGCCTTGATGTAGGAATGGGGGTGAGTGCCAGAGACACTGGGCAGAGGGCCCAGAAGCCCAGGCCCGGCACGCCCTCCCACACTCCCCCTTCAGGGGCTCTGATGGCTGGCCTCATGACACCAGATGCCTGACCTGGGGGTTCAATGCCACAAATTCAGGGAGATCAGGTGAGCTATAACAAGGGCGTGGCACAAAAATCACAGAGCAGGCAGGAACCCGCCACTCATTCATTCAAAACGAATCTGGACAGAATCCACTACCTGCATTGTGCAGGTCCTGGAGAGCCCACTGGACCCAGACCCCTGCCTTCAGGGCACAAAAGTGCCCAAACCATCTGTCAGAGAGTTTCACTTTTTACACAGGGTCCAGGGACCACATACAGAAAATCTTATGGGGTCTCAGAAGGGTTCTCATTAGGAGAAAAGTCTCTTAAGATGCCTTCTTCAAGCAGGGGTTCTTAACCTAAGATCCGTGAACAGGCTTCAAGGGGTTTATGAATGACCAGAAATTGCACAATTGTATACATTTGTGGGCGCCTGTGTGTGTACTTCATTAGTGAGAGGCCGGTCTCTTTCCTCAGATTGGGGTCGGTGACCTCCAAGGGTTAAGGACCCTTCCTGATATTAGAGGCTGGCCCAGCTTTGGAAGCAGCATGTCTTCAGATACTCCTGGGGGAGAGCTCACACATGCCACATGCCTCGGGGCAGTTCTGCAAATGCCCAGAACCTAGTGATCAACTTCCCAGGATCACAGGGAAGAGCCCTTGGGCCCCCCAGCCCTCCTGCTCAGACCCCAGGTTTCCTCTCAGCCAGAGGGTATGGGATGGGTGTGCACAGGCAGACGTGGCCTCTCCACTGAGAGCGGCCCACCGAGGTTCAGGTCCAGATGTATGGGCTGGGTCTCCCACTTCAGTGGGGAAGGGGTGGGCAATGTGGGGCTCTCAGGGCTCTGTCTCCCCTATTCCAACCTCATTTTGACTTCCTTTCTATATTTAGATCTTTTCTCAGTCCTTTCTTGAGCATAAGGAACGATGCCTAGTCATTCTCTCAATGCTTTCAATGCTCTTTCCCTCTGAGGGGAGGTGGGCGCACCATCCAAGAAGGAAGGGCGAGGGTCTGCAGATGCCTGCCTCCTGGGATTTCTGCATGGTCCTCCCCCTCTGCCGCACCTCGGCTTCCTCACTAGCCTGTGGTGCCAGGGCTGCTCTGGAGAGACTCGCAAAGGGCCAGGCCCTCCAAGAGTGGCTGACTTGCTGCCCCCCAGGGGCTCTTGGCTGCTTTCTCGATGCTGCTGGTCAGATGCTTGGGCTCTGGTGGAATCAGATGCCAGGATTCAACCAGCATTCAACTAGGGTCATTGTGCTCCACGAGATCTCAGAGAAGAGAGCATTACCACAGCGGGAATGAGCAGCACTCACTTAACACGCCTCGTGTTAGGTGCTTCTTACACACCAGGAGTGGAGACGACACAGGCCCCGGAGCCAGGCCAGAGGGTGAGGCCCAGCATGACCATCACTCGGGAAGTGATGGGAACTTTGCCAGGCCCAGGAGTCCAAGGGCACCTCAGCAACAGGTTGTGGGGAGGATTACAGAGATGGAGCATGCAGCAGGTGCTCCATCTTTGTTAGTTTTTTTCTGTCCCCATCACTGGCACCCCCACTACCTAAACTGAGTACCAAGTGCGCTATGTCAGGGAAGACAGGTGCCAGAAAGGGCTGAAGGAACAAATGAAGGAAGGCCCAGGGGAAGAGGTGGGGACCAGGGAGAATAGCAACAAGAATAAACATAAACAACACATTTGGACAGGAGGACGGGCTCAGGACTCAAAGGCAGGAAAGAGGACCAGGACAGGCAGGAAGAAACAGACTGTGACTATCTTGCAGTTGTTGAGACTTGTCACGGCTACCTTGTTTTTAAGGAAACCGAGGCACTAGGGTGGCCAGGACAAAGCTCCTGGTCTTGAATTCTGGCCCTGCTGCCAGCCACTGGCCGTGACCCCGTAGCCAACCTCCCATCCTGGGAGATGTGCCAGGCTTGGGTGCTGCCAGCCGGGTGCCTGATTTAGCGCACGCCTTGTTAAGAGAAGCTAATTAACAAACCTGCATTTAAATAAGCAGCCGCCCGGGTGTTTGTAACCACCGCCTTATTGAATTGTGACAAGTTATTAGCCCTTGCATGTTAAATGAAACAGAAGCATCCAGGAAAAACCCCTAAATCCAGTCTGCATAAAGCAGATTCCTGCTGAGAAAGTGACGGCAGCAAAAACGGATTCAGGATTCACTCGCAGCTTTGGAGAGAACTCCAGACCTCCCTTTCTTGGAGGTTACATAATCCTCTGTCAACAGTGATGACACCAGGAGAAAGGCAGGGAGCAGGAAGGGAGGACCATCAGAGATGCTCTGAGCTCCATCTGGGGCTCTGCCACTTTTTGGGGGTGCTGGAGACACAGCCTGGGCAAGGGGGCTGTGGTGGGCCATGCAGCACCTACCCATGGCCACGAACATGCGCTGTGGACATGCGAACTGTGGCCAGGCCTGCTTCCTTGGGGCCCCAGTGTGCCTAGAACATTTTGTCACCCCTTGGGCTACGCTTTTGGACAACAGAACAGCTTAGCACAGACCCATGGCCCAACCTCTCCACGGCATTGGCTTTACTCAGGGAATGTCTCTCTGACTGCCCACCACCAAGGACACCAGGCCTTAGGCAGTGGAACTGGGAGTGGCCACTTCCTCAAGTTATATTCCCTGACCTTCTGGGGCACGTGAGGAAACCTGACTCAGACCTTGCCTCGGTGGCTCCTACCCAGTGCCCAGAACAGAACTATGGCCATAGTTCTGAGGATCTCAAGCATCCTCCGGTGTGGATCCTGAGCAATCTTCAGTTTTGGAGAAGGCGGCATCTCTGGGATGGGGTAAGACAATAAAAGGCAAGGACGCGGGTTGAGGAATGTCAAGTAAGTCTGGTCTGGGACAGGCCTGGTGTGATGCGTCACAGGTATCAGGGAGAGGCCCTGGAGAGGGAAGCCCAGTCAGGGAGGCAGGGCTGGTCCGTGGTGCTCAGGTGCTGATGGACCCCGCTGGGCCACTGATTAGCGGTGTGACCTGGGAAAGCTGCAAAACCTCTCTGAGACTGCTTCCTGATTTAAAATGGGGACAAGAGGCTTGCCCGGGTGGCCCAGTCTGCTTGGGTTTCTCCCTCTCCCTCTGTTCCTCTGCCCCGCTCTCTCTCTCACTCGCTCTCGCTCTCAAATAAATACATCTTAAAAAAAAAAAATAAATAAAATGGGAATGATAGCTATCACACAGGGTCCCGTGAGGAGTCAATGAGAGAATGTCTACACATGTTGTCTGGCATCTAGTAAGTCCTTAATGAGCGCTAACAAAGGAGGCGGTGACAGGACCAACGGGCCGATGGAGTACAGTTTCCTGGGACCACTGCTGCTCAAAGTTGAGCCTGGAGCTGCCTTTAAATATTGGCTCTGCTCCTTACTAGCTGCATGACCCTGGATAAGGTCCAGACTCCTTCGCACCCTGGTCTCCTTCTGTGTCAGATAACGTTCGTGTTATCTTGCCGCGCTATAGTGAGAACGGAATGACATGATGCAGGTGTAGGAAGTGCCCAGCACAGAGCAGAGACGGACTAAATGCTGGCTTTCCTCCCCCTTCTCCCCTCTACCCACTTCATCCATCCTCCTTTTGTCTCCCAGCAAGAGAACCGCTAAGCTGTCTACTGTGGAGGGTTCTGGACTAGTGACATCAGGGAAAGAGGGCTCTGATACATCATGGTATTCTGGGGCACGTTTTCCTTAGAATTAGAATGGGACCTATGGGAAGAGGTTAGATATACTTCTGGACTTTGAAAACCCATCTCTTGGCGGCTTTTAAAAAGCTGCCATGCAGTTTGAGGGTGCAGAGAGGAAACAATCCCTTTCTGTTCAGTTCCTCCAATAGTCAGATTTCAACCGACTGATCAAAGGATATTCATCAGAGCACACACTTCTTACAAATCTCTATGGCTGTGGGCAAGGGAGCTGGTAGGGAAAGCGGACGATTAGTGCTGGGAAGTCATACCCAGGGAAGAGGGCTGGTCCCCTCTAATTCAGGGGCAGGTTCCTCCATGAACAACTCCAGATGCCTATCTTGGCAGGAGGGTAGGAGGTGCACAGGTGGGCAGACGGGCAGTATTCTCGAAGAATGGAACACAGTGAGTGAAGCGGAAGAGTTGGGGTCTGTTTCTAGACATGAAGAGTTTGTACTGGGGACATGGTCAGAAAGGCAAGAATTACACAGGGTCTTAAAATCTCAAAGTGATCTTGCCTGGAGGACATTCTCCAGGGCTGGGAATTGGCAGAAATGGAAGAAGAGGGGATGCCAGCATTTTGTCAGGTCATTTTTGTTTCCACAGTACTCAAAACCTCTCCTTCCGGTCAAAAGTTACTCTTTGTACAGATTCCCAGTTGGCTGATGATGGCAAAGAGAAAAGAGGCGTGAACTAGTAACAGTAATCCTCATTCTTCTCCGTCACTTCTCCTCAGTCAGCAAACACGCCCTGGGTTGAAGAAGTATGACACGTGGCTTCTACTCTCAAGTATTTGAGTCTCGCTGGGGACTCAGAGAAATAAACTACTACCGGTACTCCTCGTACTGCCTGCACTTCTGTGCTCAGTTCCGTAATGGAACCATGGAGGTTTCTGAGAGGAGAGGGGGCTTAATGCCGCCTGAAGGAAGGGAGGCCACGGAAAACCTTATGAAGGGTGAGATGTCTAAGCTTCGCCTTAAAAGATGATCTAGGCTGACAGGAGGGTTGAGCTGGGGGCTGGGCGGGGAAGAGCTTAACTGACCACACGTCAAGGAGGAGCCTAGGAAGTTACTGCTGGGATTGGAATGGGGGTACCACATGGGGGCTGGTGAGGAGGCCCGGTGGGTCAGTGGGAGGGCCCTCCGTGCCACGCCACAGTGTATGGCTTTAACCCCATGCGGGAAGCAGTCAGGGGGTAAAGTAGGGGAGCAGTGTGATTTGGGCAGCCACTCTTAGGGAGATTCTCCGGGGATGGGCCGGAGGACAGGCTGGGGAGCACGGAGACCAGACGCAGGTAACCAGTTGGGAAGTGGCTGCCTTGCTCCAGACTGGAGCTGGGGGAGGGCTTGCAGAAGACAGTGTGGGCTCCAGAGACTCAGGAGGCATAAGGCAGTGGCTGGACAGGAGAACGGGGGAAGCAGGGAGAAGGGAGGCTCCAGGGTGAGCTGCAGCTTTTCCGCCTGGGGTGGCTGTGATGCTACGGAGCGGGAGGGGGAGGGGGCAGGGTGGCAGAGTAGAAGGGGGGGAGATAATCCATTTCACTTCGAGTGACTTGAGAATGGCCTTGCAGAGCATCCACACAGACACATGGGCAATAGGCACCTGGCTCAGGAGCTCAGGAAAAGGCAATGCGGGGTGTACTGCGAGCTGTGGGAATGGACGACGAACCCATCCTGGGAAAGTCTGATGGAAAAGGGCGCCAGGAGGACCTGGGTGCAGCAGGCACTGGAAGTCAGGTGGAGGGACGCTGGGAGCAAAATCATGGTCTCCAGGAGAAGCACGTTTCAAAATGGGAGCTGTTGCCTTCCGGTCACAGAGCTACCACTAGACGAGGATGACAAGTCTCCATCAAACGGGGTAGGGTAGGCAGAGGGCCAAAGGAGGAACAGTGTCAGTGTGGCAGAGGTGAGCCGGAAGTGAAGAAGGAGAAACTGCACACGTGTCCCCTGGCCCTGGGTGGCAGCCGGGCTGGGAAAGACAGCTGAGAGGGGGTGGCTGTGACCGGAGGGGGTGGGGGAGCAGCCTCACACATGCTTGTGGGGAGTGCCCAGGACCCCTACCTCATCCCACACCGTCCTGGGCCTCAGTGACCTCACCTGGGAGAGGAAGGGGCTGCACCACGGGCCTGGGAGGTCTCCCTTCAACTCTAAAGCTGGACTGTCCTGATGGTTACTCACATGCTATTGGTAGGATTCTAAACGGATAGAATTTCTAAATTCTGGAGGGCATTTTCGTAATAACCACCCAAAAGCCTTTGAATGTGTGACACCTTTGACCTCTGGGAATTTATCCTATGCAGAGGTGAATGAAGAGTGGGTATTCACAACTTTGTTCATTGTAGCATTGGTAATAATATAAAAAAAATAGATACAACCTAATGTCCAATAGTAAGGGATTGGCTGAGTAAATTATAGTACATCCATATGGTAAACTACTTCTGCACTAAAAATCATGGTTTAGAAGAATATGTGTTGACATGGGAAAATGTTAATGATATATTGCTAAGTAAAAAAGCAGGCTACATTACAGAATGTACAGTATGATACATTCATTTTTAAAATTTTTGATTAGGACACAGACCAAATCTTTAATTAATGTCATTTTTTTCTTTTCTTGGCAAGCAAGCAGAGTATTATCCGGAATAATGTAACTAAAAAACTAAACAGAAAGACAGAGCTATACACTAAGTGTGTTCATGTAAATTTTGAAGTCATCAGAAAAATCGAAAGTAGGCTGTCATTGAGTCAAGGAAAGGGAGAAATTCTGAAATTTGGAAGTGGAATTTGCCCTACAGAACATGGGGCCCACCCTCCACATTTTCCTGATGAAGAAATTCAAGCTTGGCAGGAAGTCTAGGACAGTGACTGATTGAGGGCCATGCTGGGGAGCCAGGCCTAGAACGGGGACCTCCAATGTGTGCCAGCAGGCTAGGGGGCAGTGGGGTGGGCCTGCAGAGAGCCCCTGCTGCTACTTACAAGGTGACCGCATTCCTGAGTGCTCTTGAGGTCTGGCTTTGGGCTCCTTTCCTTTCAAGCCCAGGAGGCCTGTGTAGCTTAAGCCTGCTCTAGGGCTTCAGGGCTGTTCCTGGGCTGACTGCATCACTTCATTTCTGCCAAGCTGAACTTTGGGGAGACGGCTGCAAGTGCCCTGTTATGCATGCTCATGCATTAACGCTGCAGCCCTCTTCCAAATGGAGGCGAGAGGTTGCTGGGCCCGGCCCCTTCTGGGACTCTATGGCCAGCTGACCACCACCGTCACTCTATCTTCTCTTGCCTGGACTACTGCAGTGGCCTCCTGACGCAGGTCTCCCTGCTCCTACCCCTGACCCGAAGCAGCCCAGGGGATCCTACTAAACCCCAAGTAAAACATGCCCCTTTTCTGCTCACATGCCCCGGGGCCTCCTGATACACACAGAGAGCAAGCCTGAGTCCTCACCAGGCCCTGCCTCATCTGGTCCCCTCACCTCCTGGACCTCTTCTTCCGCAAGTCCTCACTTGTCCCCTACACCCCCTGCAGCCACATTGGCCTCACAGCTCTTCCTGGGACACAGCAGCACCTGCCCCAGGTTCTTTGCACTGGCTGGTCCCGCTCCCTGAGGGCTCTCCCCCCAGATTTCTGCTGGCCTTGCTCCCTTACCTCTTCCAAGTCCTCATTTGAATCTCACTTTCTCAGTGAGCCCCTCCCTGAGCACTCTGGCTCCGCAATCCTGCTCTGCATTTCCCCCAAGTAGTTAAGCCTTCTAACCACACCAGATTACTTATATGTTACGTTTATTGTTGCTTGTTTGTCTCCCTCTTCTAGGAAGTAAGCTCCATGAGGGGAGGGAACTTTGTTTTGTGCACTGATGCATCCAAAGTACCTAGAACGGGGGTGGGGGGGGGGCATAGGGTAGCCACTCAAAGATTTGTTGAATGAAAGAGAAACATGGGGAGAAGTTCAGAACTTAGAGATATTTCCCCTACCAGGAAAACACACAGAGGAAATTTAGGACAGTGCTCCAATGAGAGGCAGCTCAATGTGCAGGAGTAAGAACGGTGGCTTAAGTCTAAATGGAAGTCTGCCTGCCCCTCACCCCCATTTCTAACTGAGCCCTGGAGCCACAGTCTTCCTTCTGTATCCCGTAAGCCCCCTCGTGTTAGCCTCCAACCTAGCGTTCAGTTGTGCAGGCTGTTTGATGATTCATTCGTTCGTTCTCACTGGCTCATTCATTTATTCACCACACAGGGGGCACAGAGCCAGAGGCAGTTCTGCCCTTAAGGAGGTCACAGTGCGGAAGGGGTTAGCAGACACCTACAGAATGGACCGGTGGCCTGTGAGGCACATGGGAGCACCTGGTCTGGGGCAGGACGTTAGGGAGCCTTCACAGTGGGGGAGTTTGAAGGGCGCCTTGAAGTATGAATGGGGTAAGAGAGGGAAGAGGAAGGAAGGCATCCTGGCAGGCAGGCATGGCAAAGGCTTAGCAGTGGGAAAAACACCAGGAATATTTCGGGGTTGCTGCGGCTGGTTGGAATGATGGGCCCATGGGGGTGTGGACGGGGTGGGGGCTAGACAAGCTGCGCTAGGGCTGACCTTGAAGGGTCTCATGGCTACCCTTGGAGGCTTCGTTTTCTAGCTCTGAATTTGTACATTTTACAGGCTTCTGGAGAAACGGAGAGTTGGCTCCTTTCTCAGCAAACAGACGGGGTTTAATTGCTGTTACTGTCAGTGTAGTTGCAAATATCATATAAAAAGGGCTTTTTGGCTAATTGTTTTTAGAATAAAAATTCAAGAACTATGTATAGATATTATGCATCCAGGGTACTTTAAAGATCAAACTGTTTATATTACCCTTAAATACAGTCTTTAGCATGAGGCACTGGGATCTGTGAGTGACTGGGACAAGCAAAGATCCCCCAGGGCTTAAGATGTTGGAACAATATGACAGCAGTAACTTTTTTACCGGGGGGCAGGGGGGGAGGCTGCAGCCAGTGCCCTTTGATTGGCCCGTGGCCCAGAAGAATAAATAGCTAAGCTGGGTAACTTCACAGGCACCATTATCTAAACGCTGCCTTCATGCAGAACCGTGCCCCCCCCAACCCCCAGAAAGCTGAATTAAAGCTGAGGAGGAAGGAGAGGAGGCTGGAGGCGGCAAGGTGCAGGCAAGCCTCAGCATTTCCCATCTTGTCCCCTTGCCTCACCCCAGTGGTACTGGGAGGATTTCTGAGCCACACAAATAAAGCAAATTCATATCTAGTCATTGCCATCCTGTCTTCATGCTCAAGCCTTTCTCAAATTTTAACTTGGGAGCTTTTAGAAAGGCAAATTTATCTGTGACACCATCCAAATTCTATTTTATTGGAATCCTATTCTCAAAGGATGCAACTGACTCCTGAGAAAGCTGTGGGCTTCTCCTTTTGATATTTCCCCAAACTCTGTGTGTGTGTGTGTGCGTGTGCTCATGCACGCACACACATGCACATTTGTTTTAGGGTTCTCTACTTATGTACAAACACATAATGCATATTCACAAGGCAGTTACAGAAGTATGTGTGTGTATATATATATATATATATATATTCATCACATATATGTGTAATACGGCACAGACTCCTGTAAGCCAATATTTAAGTTATCGTATTTAATTTATTCAACAAACATTTAATTAGCACTTCCCATTCATTAAACACTGTCCTGGGTCTTGGCAGTAAAGCAATGAACAAGTCAAATAAAGCTCCTGCCTTAGGGGGGCTAACATTGAAATCCACTGGAGTCTTAACACAAGGTTTCCAACAAATGTGCAGAAATCTGTATTGACAGCCATCAAGTGAGCTAGCAGGATATGTCAACAGATCAGTGTTTCCTTAATACGGGAGAGGCAGCCCATTTGGGTGAAACAGTGGTGGGGGGGTTCCATGCATGGGCCACCTCTCAGCGCTCAGCAGAGCACTTCTGGGTGCGGGTGCTTTTAAGGTGGAAATGAAAGAGCTGGGGGCGGGGGTGGGTGGGACCGGCACATCCTAGCCATGCGTCCAGGAGGTTTTCAACACCTTCCTTCTCCATGAAGCCTTCCCTGTTCATCCCAGTCATAACCAATGTCTCCTTCTTACGAGCTTATCCTACTGCCTGGGCAAATTCAGCGGGCACTTAACCTTACATTGGGAGGTATTATTTTTGATCTAGGCTTAGGTTGCTCTTACAACGAACACTCAGGGAGTTTCTGCTCAGTGCCTGGCCCTGCATTCTGGGGGACACAGATGAAGGGCATTGGCTTTGCCTGTAAGGAACTCCCAGCCTGGTAGGGGGAAAGGCAGGCAAACCTGTACTGACTGGTGCCAGGTATAGGACAGGTGTGCATGGGGTGCTATGGGGGGTAAGCCGGTGGAGGGGGCTTGGGGTGGGGTGGCTCTCAGGGCTCCGCAGCAGAGGTGATGCTTAAATGCTCCCTAAAGAAACCAGACTCCTGGGAACAGGCACCTTACCTAAATCTCTTTATATTCCCCATAGTTGTGATATCGTATTTTCTTTCTCTGCAATTTAATTTTTAAAATAGTATTTTAAATTTAAAATTCTGATTATAAAACAATACAGATTATAGAAAATCTGGAAAACTAGCTAAGCCCAAAAAAGAATACAGCCCTCCTAATCCTACTACTCAGACCTAACTACTATGAATATTTTGGTGCATATATTCTCCAGTTTCTTTTCCCCATGCCTATTTTCCCATGCAACGAAAATGGGTCATGCTCTATATAATTATTTTTAATTTGCTTTTTCTTTTCTCGTAACAATTTGGCACAACTATTTTATTGATGGCCTCACCTATTCATCTTCAGTCATTTTAATGGCTGCATAATATTCTGCAGTCCATCATTTATTTGGTAATCATCTCTTGTTGGACAGATAGGTTTTTCAGTATTATAAGCAACACTGTGATGAATAGCATTGTGGATGAATTGCTGTTCACATTCATTATAATTCCCTTACTATAAATTTCTAGGACATTGTTGGGTCAAAGGCTATATGCATTTTAATGGCATTTGAAGTTTGATACATACCACCAAATAACCCTGCCTAAGTGTTTTCCACAATTTACATGCCCATCAGCATTATATGAAAGGACACTGGATACTATTATTATTAGTTTCTAAAGACACAAACCCCAAACATTGCTAACTTAATGGCCACAGTTAGTATGGGGGATGGAGAGGTAGCAATTATTTCTTGGGTTCATTTGGACTTCTGTACCAGTGTACATTTTCATTTTTCATATGTTTATGTTGTATTTTTTTTTTTAAGATTTTATTTATTTATTTGAGAGAGCGAGAATGAGAGAGAGTACATGAGAGGGGGGAGGGTCAGAGGGAGAAGCAGGCTCCTCGCTGAGCAGGGAGCCCGATGCGGGACTCGATCCCGGGACTCCAGGATCATGACCTGAGCCGAAGGCAGTTGCTTAACCAACTGAGCCACCCAGGCGCCCTATGTTGTATTTCTTTTTAAAGGACTTCCTATTACTAATCCTATTACTGTCCTTTGCTCATTTTTCTATTTATTAAAAAATAAATTAACAGCTAACTTTTATTGAGTGCCTTCTGTATGTTGGGCATCACCCTGAGCACTTAATATACTGCTTTATTTCCTTTACTCCTTCCAACAGCCTTGGGGGTTACATACAATTATGATCTTATTAATTTGTAAGTGCCTTATATATGGAGGATAGTAACCCTTTGTCCTATATATCACATTTTTCTAATGTGTTGATTGTCTTTTGGTTTTGTCTATGGAGGTTTTGATCTGCAGAAGTTTGAAGGTTTTATGAGGTCAACTCGGTCAATCCTTTCACTTCGGCCTTTGCAAATACAGGTTATAAAAGATCTTTTCCTATCTTTAGATCAGAGGAATATTAAGCTATATTTTCTTTTGGTTCTTTTATGGTTTAATTTTTAACATTTAAATATTTGATCCATTTAGAATTTATTTTGATCATAGTATGAGAAAGAGCTTCAACATTATTTTTCTCCCAAATGATTAGCCAATCATCCTCAAACCATTTATGAAATAATCAGTCCGTTCTCTTTGATTTTGAGATGACTCCTTTATCAGATACTGTTTTGTTTTCTATCCTTTTCTTCAGCCTTGATGATGTGTGTGTTTTCACTCACCAGTCCCATCCTTTTTTTTTTTTAAAGATTTTTTTTTTTTTATTTGTTTGACAGAGAGAGACACAGTGAGAGAGGGAACACAAGCAGGGGGAGTGGGAGAGAGAGAAGCAGGCTTCCCGCTGAGCAGGGAGCCCGATGCGGGGCTCGATCCCAGGACCCTGGAATCATGACCTGAGCCGAAGGCAGACGCTTAACGACTGAGTCACCCAGGCACCCCCAGTCCCATCCTTTTAATAATTATAGTTTTATAACCGGTATTAATATCTAAAAGTAACCGTAAGTTCCAATAAAAATCATTTTGTCAAGTTCCAGTAAAAATCCCTTCCTTATCAACAAAGAACACAGACAAAAATTAATTTGGAAAATATTGATTTGTGAACTTATGTTATCTCTCCAAATACTAAAGTCTTTCATACTCTCCTTGAAAGTTTTTTTTAATTGAAAATCTTTATATTTATTGGGTAGTTTATTTATCAATATTTTCTACTGTTTATTAGTATAAAATATAAATGGATTTATCATGTTTTCTGAGCCCCAAATCAACACACATGTTGAAAAAAAATTTTTTTTTTTTGCTTTTCTAGGTATCAAAGACATTTTAGGAGGTATAGTTTGCTGAAATGTTGAACTTCTGAGCGTTTCTATGGTTAAGAGGACAAGGTGGGAATATTTAAAACTGGAAGAATTTTGGGTAAATCCCAAAGGTGTGACTGGTCTTCAAGGCCAGGGTGCTCAGGACAGTGCCTGCACCATGTTGGACACTCGATATTTACGGATGGCTTCACACTGACATATTGTCAGATACTTAAGATTTGAGTGCTGGCAAACCCAAAGTAAGGATTAAAAGCAATGACTCAAGCTGGCCCGTCAACCTATAGATTCACCCTATTCCCCTGGCACTTCTCAAATGATATATATGTGTGTGTGTGTGTGTGTGTGTGTGTGTGTAACTCATTTCCCCACTGAGTTTGAGTTCCTTGAGGGCAGGAATTTAATTCTACCCTTTTAGAGCCCCCACAATGCCCAGCAGAGCGCTGAATCAGGAGGGGTGCTCAGTAAATTCTATTTGAGTTGAAAGGAATTGTCTCTTGCTATCGTAACTAGGCAGTCTGGTCAATAATGAGCAGCTGCGGAGGCTTCCGCTGGGTAGCACCCTGCACTGGCTCTGTGGAGACAATATGCCAAGCATAAAAGCCCTGTTCTTTGCCTACACGCTGCCTAAGAAGAAATACTTGCCACATACCCAAGAATCATTCTGTGGAGACCGTCAGCACCCCAGATGGTTAGAACTGAAAGGGGTTTAGGGGGCCATGCAGGCCAGCTCTTCATTTCCCTTGGGAGAGCACCAAGGCCCAGGGGGTTGAATGATCCGACTCCAAGTTAGTGAATTGGTTGGCAGGAGTTCGGTGTGATTCGGAAGGGTATGGGTTTTCGGTTTTTTTTTTTTAAAGATTTATTTATTTATTTATTTGACAGAGAGAGAGAGAGCACAAGCAGGGGGAGTGGGAGAGGGAGAAGCAGGCTCCCACTGAGCAGGGAGCCCAGTGTGGGGCTCGATCCCAGGACCCTGAGATATCATGACCTGAGCCAAAGGCAGACATTTAACTGACTGAGTCACCCAGGCGCCCCTGGGATATGGTGGGTTTTAAGCAGAGTTTGGAAAATGAGTGGCCATGGATTTGGGAGAGAAGAGGGCGAGTGGATACTTCAGGTAGGGGGATGGCAGAAGAAGAGGTTTGTGGGTGGGAGTAAGTGGTCAGTGGTGATCAGAAGTAGCGGTCAGCGGTGGGTGCTCAGTTGGTGGAGGTGTCTGCTTGCTGGAGGAGACCGCTGGCAGACATGTGCTCAGAGGAGGGGGAGAAGAGCATCTTGCTGTTGTCTGTGGGTGCAACGATGCAGTGTGTTGTGACAGCCTGGCCAGGAGATGAAAGCACGAAAGGTGAGGTGGTCAGGGTGAGTGCTCTGGCTGGGACGGTGGCCGGAAGGGCCCATGCCAAGACGAATGGCTGTGTCCCGGGTAGGGGGCCAGATGTATACTAGGGCAGGAGGCAGGCGAGCAGAGTCTTCCCACGGGGCTGGGAAATTAGGGCAAGTGCCCTGGGACAACTAGGAAACAAGACAGCGTATAATCCAGTGCTAACTTGTGTGGCACAGACTAAGTGCTAAGTGGGAGGCCAGAGGAGGAGAGGGGTCTTGGAGTCATAAGGAAGGTAGATTTTGAGTAGAACTTTTAAAAAGAGCAGCTTTGGGAGAGAAGTGGGGCTCTGGGTGTTATTAGTCAGGTTTTTCACTTTTTTTGTTTTATGATGCTTTCGTTCCCAAGGGTTTGCTAATCCTGGAGAGACTGTCCTTCTCGGGGCTAGCTAATTCCTAGAGATAGCAAACAACTCACTATGCAGACCAACCAGTGCAAAGTCCATAGTTGCCAACCACATCCTACATCTAACTTTCACACACCAAGCCAATATTCCCCTGTCCTGATCACCCGGGGGCCAGGTACCCGGCGACTAGAGACCCCGCTCATGGCCCAGAGCCCATCGAGATTATTCCAACTCTCAATCCTAAAACTGCTTTCAAACTGGCCTCCCCTGCCTCGTCCATGCCCATTCCCTCCAGTAGAAACCACAGATAAAAGACTCTGGGCCATGCTGGCCTCTTGCTCCTTCTGCCTCCTGACTGACCCCGGTGCTTCCCCACGCGGCCCTGCGTGGCGTGGCATGCACGGTGTGTCCCTTCTCCTAGGAACTATGAGGAATAAAACTCCTCTCAGTGGCACCGATCTCTGCGTCATCTCTCATGGGAAGGAGAACAGCCATCAGATTTGGGGCAGCTGGTGTAGGGGAAACTTTTGGGGGGGGGACACGGCTTGGTTCAGATCGTCCTTCTCTCCCTTGACTCTTCTCCCCTGCTCCTCCTCCACCATATCTCACTTTGCTTCACTGCCCAGTGGCCTTGTGCTCTGGTTTTCTCCAAGGGGTCCAGCCAAGACTCCAGCACTGTTTATTGCCGCTTCGGGTTTGGGGCTTAAACCAATCTGTGACCTCTCCCCTAGTAAGCAGCCCTTCCAGCCTTGCCTTCAACAGGAGCCCAATGCTTTCCCTGCCATTAGGGAATTTTGAGCGTCTCTAAAGCCAGTGGGGAGAGAGTTTGGGAGACAGGGATTGGTGGACTGGGAGAACTTTCCCAGAACCTCTATAATTGCAGGCCTCGGCTGGCACCAGGTGGAGCTCATGAAATGCCAAATTTCGATTTGGAGAGGGAGAGGAGGTGAGACCTGAGCAGCCCAGGGAGGACGGTCCCTTTCTCCTTCTCTGGGGACGCAGTCAGCTACCGAGGGAGTGCCCCAGACCTGCAGGGCATGTGCCAGTCAGTGGCCTCTTTCATTCAGCAAGCTCGGGGCAGTGAGAGGAAAGAGCAGTAGGACTCAATTCTGGTCCATGCCCTGCACCATAAGCTCAGATGACCTTGGGCCTCAGTTTCTTCATCTGTAAAATGGAGGATTAGGAACATATAAATCCAAGGGCCCTTCCAGCTCTAGAGATCTAGAATCTCTGAGGGAGGGAACGGTCCATCAGCCATGAGGCCAACCCCGTCCCAGCTTCAGGCATGTTTTGAGACCCTTTACTCCTCATGGCAAAGGAAAATAAAGGTGCCCTAGTGCTGTGCCCTCCCAGGCCAGGCTGGTTTCATCTTTCCTCCTGGGACAAACAGCACTTCAGGCTGCAGGGTACACATGGCAGGACCTCATGGGACTAGTCCTCAGAGCCCCTGGGATAATAGCTCAGGGTTACTTCCCAGAATTGGAGCCAGGCTGGGGAGGGTTGACTGTCCTGCCCAAGGTGGGGCTGCAGAGGGCAGCAGACTTACTTCCTGGAGCCAAGATGCACAACTCCCAGATTCTGTGGGAGAGTGCCAGCTCATTGTTTACCCTTCACAATGTGGGAGCAGTCCAGAATTTGGCCGACTTTGCCTCAAGAGATGAATATATGTCCCCCTTTCTTGGCCATCTCCTCCCGCCCGTCCCAGCCCTACCTGGCTGTCAGAGCCCTGGTCACCTCCCTTTCCTACCCTCTCCCTGCCCACGCCTTTTGAGCTGCTGTAGCTCTTCTCTCTACCTGATTCAGTACTTCCTGGTGGTGGTCCTTAGTTCTTTTTTTTTTTTTTTTAAAGATTTTTTTTTAAGATTTTATTTATTTATTTGAGACAGAGAGAATGAGAGAGACAGAGAGCACATGAGAGGGGGAAGGGTCAGAGGGAGAAGCAGACCCCCTGCTGAGCAGGGAGCCCGATGCGGGACTCGATCCCGGGACTCCAGGATCATGACCTGAGCCGAAGGCAGTCGCTTAACCAACTGAGCCACCCAGGCGCCCGGTCCTTAGTTCTTAAGTCTTTCTCCTGACCCCCAGTGATGGTAATCCTCTGGGGGCAGGCTCTTTGTCCTCCCCCAGGACCTAGCACAGCAGGTACGAGTGGAAATCTGTATGATGGGATAATGCTGCGGAAAGATACCTTGGTTTGGAAAATCTATGTGAGGTCACAGCTGTGTTTGAGAGGAAAGACCCCCTTCCTCACGGGGGGAGGGCTGCGGGACACCCCACATCCGTATACATCATTTCATTTGAGCCTCACATAAGCCCTGTGTTTCTGCCTTTTACAGATTGGGGCTCACGGAGGCAGGTCATTGGTTCAGAATCACAGAGCAGCCATACGGACCCAGGTCCACCTGCTTCTCCCACTGCACCACACTGCCCCCTGGGGCAGAGGTCCCTGGTAGCGGGGGGGCCAGGTCCTCAGGGAGGGCACCTGTTCCTGACATGCAGTAGATCCAGGGACTGGAAACAGCAGCGGGAGAAAGAGGTAGGGCTGGAGGCTGGGCTCTTGACCTCTGCTACCTGGAGGCCAGTTCCCAAGGAGATCAAAGTTTCTTTGGGGGATGTGTGTATTTCTTAGGGAAAAGGCAGAACATGAGCTCACTCCCTGAGAAATGGTTTTACAAAAGCACATGCACACACGCATCCACACACACGCATCCACACTCACGCATCCACACACACACATCCACACACACACACACACACACACACACACACCGCAGCACGGCTCCCCAGCACTGGGGCCCTCCCCCAACCAAACCCAGCTCTCCTCCTACCCTATATGTGCAATCTTGTGAAAACTCCACCACTCTTAAGGTTAATAAGGCTCATTTGCTTAAGATAGCACCTGTTTCTATGGTGACTCCTGCCACCCAGAATCTGTTCATCAACTGAGACAAGAAAACAGTGACTTCCACCCTCTTTGAAAGGAAAGAGCTAATTCTTAGCCAAGGGCTTGACAGGGCAGCAGCCCAAGGAGCTCTGGAGGTCTGTCCTTCCACCCTATTTAAGTCCTTCCCTGTAGCCCCTCCCCTATACCCAAGCGGAGTCCCCGATTCTTCCAGAGTGCTCTGGACTGTGGTTTTCTCCTCCTCATCTTTCTGGGAGGCAACACAGCTCACTGCTGGGGGTGGGGATGGGGTGGCTGGGTAGGGTGGGGTGGCAGGGGGTGGTGGGGTGGCGGGGGGTGGTGGTGGCAGGGTTGCTCTCTCCTGCCCCTTGGTCTCTGATCTCCCCACACCGACTCCACCACGTCTTTCTGGGCTGAGGCTGGCAGGAGAGCACGAGGAACACCGGGACCACCCCCCCCCATCCTACTGCCCACTACTCAAGGCCTATTGCTCACCCTGGCATGACTGGATTCCTGTGGCCGCCCCCAGCAGGGCTCCTGCCACAGGCTTGTCTTCCTCCAGCTGATGTGGCAGGCTGCAGCTACCTTCCTCCTGAACTAGAGCTGTGCAGGCCTTGCCCTGCTCCCTGGCCCACTCTAGTCCTCTAAGGTCTGTCACCGAGGTTTGCAACATGTTGGTCCTGACACCAGTTCCAGCTGTGGGTTGAAAATCACGAGGGAAGTAGGTTCCAAGGCAGGCGTTGCTAATCATAAAGCCGCAGCAAATGATTTACCTTTAACAATAAGCCGGAGCAGCTTCCATGCCCTCCCTCCAATGCCACTCTCTCTAGCACCTGAAACACTTTGCTGACGGGAGAGCAAACGCACAGGGAACGGCGTGGAACTTGCAGCTTCTTGGACGTGTTCAGAGACCCAGGGGTGTGCGTTGTGCATACAAACAACGTTTTGGCAGAAAGAAAGGTCGGGGGCTGCTGATTAGAGGATCAAGTATGGAATTAGACTCTCAGAGCTGGATGTGATGGTGCAAATCTACCTAACCTGCTCATTTGCAGGCAAGACAACAGAGACCCACGGAGGGGCAGACCTGGAGCAGTGTCATCCAGCTAGCAAGGAGCCCAGCACACCGGTCTCCGAGTCCCAAGCTCCTCTCCAAGAGTCACACAGCATCCTGCTAAATAGAACCAACTTCTCACGGCCTCCAAGGCGCTTCCGCAGCCCTGGCCTCACTGCCTCTCTGCGCTCGGCTCTAGGGAGGCTGGTGTCAGGCTCTTCTATAAAATCCCAGCAGCTGAAAGCTGGAGGCAGTGGCCTGGAGCCACTTTGCCCAACCTTTTGCCCAGTCCCTGGCAGACGACTTCTTCTTGAACACATCCAAAGACAACTTACTCATCCCCTTCCTCAAGAGACAGCCTTAAAAAAAAGAAGATAGCAGGAGGGGAAGAACGAAGGGGGGGAAATTGGAGGGGGAGACGAACCATGAGAGACGATGGACTCTGAAAAACAAACTGAGGGTTCTAGAGGGGAGGGGGTGGAAGGATGGGTTAGCCTGGTGATGGGTATTAAGGAGGGCACGTTCTGCAAGGAGCACTGGGTGTTATGCACAAACAATGAATCATGGAACACTACATCTAAAACGAATGATGTAATGTATGGTGATTAACATAACAATAAAAAATTAAAAAAAAAAAAAAGAGACAGCCTTAAAAGGCCCCGTGGCTACAAACACCCCGAATGTATCCCAAAGTCAGGCTTGCTCTCCTGGCATCTCCCCTGACTTCCGGCCTCATTTCAGTCCCCTACTTGAAATCTCCAGTGGAGACCTAAAGAGCATCACAGAATTAACTGTCTGAGACAGAACTTCAGATCCCCACCCACCCGCTCCCTGCCCTGCCTTGCACGCCAACCTGCCCATCCTCCAGCATTTGCCATTTCAGTAAATGGCGCTGCCATTTGCTCAGGCCCCTCATCTAGGCGCCATCCTTGGACCATCCTTCACCCACCATGTCTAATCCACTGGCAAGTCCAATAGACTCTTAACCTCAAATAGACCCCAGTCATGTCCTCTCCATGCCTACTGCCATCACCTTGGTGCAAGCCACCCTCATCCCTCCCAAAGGAGTGAAATGGCCTCTTGTGGCCACCCTGCTGCCACCCTACACAGCAGTCAGAGTGATCTTTTAAAGACACAAAGCAGAGAGTGCCTGGGTGGCTCAATCGGTTAAGCGTCTGCCTTCGTTCGGCTCAGGTCATGATCCCAGAGTCCTGGGATCGAGCCCCGCATTGGGCTCCCTGCTCAGCAGGGAGCCTGCTTCTCCCTCTGCCTCTGTGCTCTCTCCCTCTCTCAAATAAATAAATAAAATCTTAAAAAAAAAAAAAAGACACAAAGCAGGAGTGCCTGGCTGGCTCAGTCAGAAGAGCATGCAGCTCTTGATCTCAGGGTTGTGGGTTTGAGCGCCATGTTGGGTGTAGAGATTGCTTAAATAAGTAAAAATTAAAAAGACACAAAGCAGTTTTCATCCTCTTTTTAAAGCCCTCCAATAGCCATGTGCCAAACTCCCTGTCCAGGGCAGGACACAAAGCCCTGTGACAATAATTTTCAATCCCAGATGCACATTGTTTTTCCCTCAATTTTCTTTTTTCCTTTTTTTTTTTTTTTTAAATTGTGTTGGAAAAAAACTGTGTTGAGAACACTCAACATGAGATGTACCCTCTTAACAAATTTTTAAGTGTACAGTATTAATCTCTAGAACTTACTCATTCTGTGTCACTGAACCTTTATACTCCTTGACTAGTGACTCCAATTTCCCCCTCCTCCACCCAGATGGACATTTGTATCACCTGGGAAATCTTAACAGAAATGGTGCCTGGGCTCTGTTTCCGGGGATTCTGATCTAGCTGGTCTGACCGCAGCCTCCCAGGTGATTCTAACCAGGGAGTGGTCAAGGATAAGACCCTCCCTCATTGCTCATCTTCTGTGAATTTCCCTTTGATCACTCTGTTCCAGCTGCACTGGCCTTCTTTCTGTTCCTGGAACCCACCCAGACTGTTCCCTGTCCCAGGACCTTCGCTCCTACTACTTCCTCTGCCTATATGCCCTTCCCTCACTGTTCACCTGCCCAATTTCTACTCTGCTAAAAGGGTCACCTCCTCTGTGGAGCCCACCTTCTTTCCTCCCAGGTTCCTGGGACCTAACTCCACCCTGACACTTTCACTCTGTACTGTATGTAGTCATTGATTTACTCCTCTGCTCCTCTCACCAAACAGGTTGCTCTTCCCTGGAAGGGATTTGACTTTATAAACTTTTGATCTGCAGCACCTGAATGAAAACTATTGTCTAAGATATGCTGAACTTAAGCTGAATGAATGAATGGGTGAATGAATGAATGAGTTAACAGAGGTAGTCTGACTGATGCAGTAAAGGGAAATTATAATCTTCAATGATCTAAAAGGCTTTACTTCCAACGACGTGATCTAAGATTACATTAACGTTCTTAATTCCTGCATTATGGTTTCACATTCTATTATTAGCTTAAGATTAGCTTAAAAATTAACTAAAACTCCTTTGATCCTTTTTCCTCATGAACTCCTGCCATGCCAGATCTTCCACGTTTTGTACTTGTGCAATTGATTTAGAACCTAAATATAGAACCTTCAGATTAACCCCTGTTAAATTTAAGTCTTTCAATGTAGGCCCATCCTTCCAATTCGCTAAAATTAACTGTCTCGTGTCAGCCATCATACCAGCAATTCCTTGAAACTTTGTGGGATCTACAAATCTGGTGAGCATGCTATCTATTAAGATATCAAGCAAGATGGGGCCCTTGCAAGAGTCCCATGGTGTGTCACCAGGGACCACCTTTCTGGGTGGCAGTGATTAGTCAACACTCTTCAGGAATTGCTAACAAGCCACAAACCCACCTAACACAATAGTCATCAAAGCCATATTTCTCTTCCTTGCCGACAAGGTTACCAAGATCGACTTGGTCTAATGCCTTGGTCGTGGACCTCCTCCTGTTCCACTGGAGCAGTGCTTTGATCAAAAAAGAAATCTGAGTGGGGAGGTGTGACTTGTTTTTAGTGAACCTATGCTGACTCCCAGTGTTCACTGTTTTCTATGTTGTCTCAGACCATCTATTCGTTAAATCGGTATTGAATTTTGATGTGGATTGATACCACACTTGGTAACCTAAATTCAGGAATTTACATTTTCCTATTCTATTTCTGGAAATGACTTTGTGACCATAAATCTAAGGACTTTGAAGGTCTTAGCTAATGAGTTATTAGCTCATGCAAGGCAAGTAAGCTTTTGCAGATTGCAGAAAGGCTTCCTAGGGAGAGAGGACACAGCAAGCATGGTCCCTAGAGGCCTGAGACACACGGAAGGTGTGAGATTCCACAAACAATTCAGCAGGAGCACCATGGGGGCTGGTGGGGCAGGCGGACCAGAGCCTCAGAGGCCTTGAATAACACGCTGGCTAGATAGGACTCTGTCCTGAGAAACTGAGGAGTCACTGCAGGGCTTCAACTAGGGGAGTAACATGATCATATTTTGGTTTTCGAAAAATAGATACCTTTGGAGG
Organism: Neomonachus schauinslandi; assembly: GCF_002201575.2. Taxonomy (NCBI): domain Eukaryota; kingdom Metazoa; phylum Chordata; class Mammalia; order Carnivora; family Phocidae; genus Neomonachus; species Neomonachus schauinslandi. The sequence continues at coordinate 44,292,356 of NC_058404.1, forward strand.
GGCTGGGATTGTAGGAGGGGGACAAATTAGTAGACTTTTACAGTAATAATCTAGAGAGAAGTGATAAGGGCTTTAATTAACTCAGCTGTCTTGGCTTTTACGTTTATGTTTATGATTCTTCTTTTTTCCTACCCCATTTAAATGTCTGAGTGTTTATTTTTTTTTAAAGATTTTATTTATTTATTTATTTATCAGAGAAAGAGAAAGAGAGCACAAGCAGGGGGAGTGGCAGGCAGAGGAAGAAGCAGGCTTCCCGCCAAGCCGAGGGCCTAATGCAGGGCACCATCCCAGGGTCCGGGGATCATGACCTGAGCTGGAGGCAGACACTTAACTGACTGAGCCACCCAGGCATCCCACGTTTAGTTATTCTGCTGCATTCTTGGGATGCAGGCTCTGGTATCCTCTGACTTTTCCAGGCCTGCTCATAATTGAAGGCCCAGCTCAACTTCTATCTCCACTGTGCAGTTATCATATCCATCTTCCTCCTACCCAACCATTATCCATCCACCCATCCATCCAGCCTTCCTCCCTTCATTCTCTTATTCATGCTTTCATGCCTTCATTAATCGATTGAACCAACATCTACTAAGGGTCTTCTATGTTCAGGGCACCCTGCTAAGTGCTAAGGATATATAATAAGATACAATTCTACTCTCCGGGAACCCCATGGTCTAGTCAGGAGAAGAGACCCATAAATAATAACAAAGTGAAGAAGGACAAAGCTGGAGGTATCAGGAGCTGAGCCTTGAAGGAGGAGTAGTTGCCTCGTTGCCAAGGGGAAAGTGCTCTGTCCTTTTATAGCTGAGTCTCAAGAGCCCAGTTAGAGTTGACACCATACCCCCTGAGTTCTACTCTCTATTTCCTACTGAGTAGCAGAAAAAAATCACATTTTAATTCTTCTAACATTTATTTATCAAAAACCTATCTTTCTATCTGTCTATCATCTGTTATTACTATTTAATGGCCATAGTGCTGAGCACAGTGCCGGCTAAGTAGCTGGTCCCAACACTTCACTGTTAATCCTATGCCTGAATTGCCTTTTTCCCTCAAGCTCTTTTCACTGGTCACCAGTGAATTCTCCTGACCAGGCCGTACCCGACCTCTTGGGAGCGCTGTCCGCCCTAAGCTTTCTGCAGAGGACTGAGGGTGCTCCAGAGGGAAGCAGGGGAGAGCCCGCAGGTAAGCGGCACCTACCAAATGGCAGGCGCTGTGTTGCTGGTGCGGAACACATTTTATCTCATTGAGTCTTCACAGTGTTCCTGCAAGGTTGATGTTAGTGTCCTTTCACAGATGAAGGGACAGACTCGGGCATGTAAATAATTTGCTTCCCAGTAAGTCAGAGGATCGACCTCCTGGGTGTGTGCTGCGCTCCAAGGTCCAGAGTCGGGGCCGTGCTCTGGCTGCGCGTGCAGCCAAGGCAGAGGCAAATGGTAGAGGGCCGGAAAGCTCAAACAACAGCTCCCACACCGGCACTCTTAGCGGCCACACCTGGCACTGATGGAAGCTGTCACATGGGCCAGGCCCGACCGTGGGTGTAGCACCCACCTCAACTCTGGAGAGGCAATATGGTGTCATGATTACATGTTTAGGCTCTGGATTCAAATCCCAATCAGCCACTTGGTAGCTGTGAGATCTTGGGCCAGTAGCTCGATTCCTCGAGGCCTTCTTTTCCTTGTCTTTATTCCCTTCCTCTTAGGGCTTTTGTTAAGACTAAATGAGATATTCATGTAAAGCACAGTGCCCCAAACCACATGCTAAGTGAGCAAGTGTTTTTTCTGATTTTCTTTTTTCCTCTTCTCTTTCTATTCTTCCTTCTTTTATTTATTTATTTATTTTTTGAGAGAGAGCGAGTGAGCATGGGGGGAGGGGCAGAGGGAGACGGAGAGAAAGAATCTCAAGCAGGCTCCATGCCCAGCGCAGAGCTCGACACGGGGCTCCATCCCATGACCCTGAGTTCATGACCTGAGCCAAAACCAAGAGTAGGATGCTTAACTGACTGAGCCACCCAGGCGCCCCCTTCCTTCTTTAATTATTACTGCTGTTGTTAATATGTTACATGAATATAAGCTATAAGAAGAGTGTTTCTAGCCAGGAGAGGACATACGCAGGTGGAAACATCCAACAAGTCATCTGTTCCAGCCTTCCACGCACTGGGGGAATTCCCTGGGTCACCCATGAGTAAGTACTTTCAGTGATAAGAAGCTCCCTCCTCTGTGGAGTATATGCTCAATGCTTAGGCAGTTCAAATTCTTAGAAAGTTCTTTCTTCTATGGAGCCAAAATTTACTACCATGTAAATTTCACCCATTGGTTCTAATTCTGCCCAGTGGAGCACAGCAGGATCACCCTTGTTTTCCAATTAGATTTCTTCACATTTTTAAGGAAATCTTCAAAGAATTTTTAAAGACAGCTGTTATGTCTTCCTGTCCTGTTCCAGCAGGCTAGCCATCCCTACCTCTTTCAGGTCCTGCTCACTTGACATAGCGTTTATACAGCTTTGCTGTTGTGGTTGCTTTCCTCATGCTGCTCATGATCTTTCTTAAAATACTGTGGCCAGAACAGGAAACTCTTCCAGGTGTGGTATGACCAGTGCACATTAACAGAACTCTCCTGAAATCAACGAAGGATCCCTCGAATATGCTGCCACCAGCCCTTCCTTTGTCTCTTCCGAAGCGCATGTGCTCAGGGGTGGGGGCCTGAGGCCAGTGGACAGTGACAAGCCCAGGTTCCTTGTGTCTGGGCAGGGTGTCTGTCTCCGTCTTATCCATTTTAGAGCGTGGCCATGGAGGGGAGCCACCCTCTGTCCCCATCAGAGATGAGTTCAGAATTGGGTGGACAAGGCTGTGCTGTTCCTTTTGGGGGAGTCCATGGGTGTGTGTGTGTGTGTGTGTGTGATAGGGTTGGGGGGGGCGAGAGAGGATGGGGGAGAGAGAGAAAGAGAGAGAGAGAGAGGGAGAATTTTCTGCCTGATCCAGGAATTCTCCTGGATGGCAGAATTGGTTTCCATAACGACTTTCTGATATAAACATATTTGATAAAAATAAGTTAACAGTGGAGCTGTGGTGGAGCACAGACTCTCAGAGTGCTGAGAGGGAGGGAGAGAGAGAGAGGGAGAGAGAGAGAGAGAGAGTGCGCGCGCACAAGCTCTTCGAAGAACAGCACTTTCCTTTTTTTTCCCCACCCTCCTGGTCAGCCTCTCTATACATAGTTTCCATAAACCAACTAAAAAGCTCTGTTGACCATGTTCCTGTCTATCCTGGCCCCTTTCCTGCTTGTACACATCATATTCATTCTCTCTCTCTCTCTTTCTCCTTAGTTACCTGAAGCACTACAGTACGTATGGGATAATATGATAAATTCATTTCCAATTCACTGCATTATCCCTTGAATATTTTAATGACTCATTGAATGGAGTAAAAAAAGCTATTTCAAATGAACAATTATGCTGCATTAGTCTGAGGGCTGATTATATTTAAACACTGCTCACATGGATAACAGGACACAGCGACCTCAGCATACGAGAGCTAATTTGGCTCTTATCTCCAAATAATTTTATACCGCAAATTACCATGAAAACCTAAAGGGCTTTAAAAACATTCATCAAAAGATAATATTCCACTTTGTAGCAACATTTTATTTAAATTATTTTGAATGGGAACGAAGGCATCTCTGGGGTGGGACAATGACAGCAAGGTGGGGACTATGTGTGATAAGAAAATGGCAAGCGGGCGCTGGCTTGCGTTAAAAAGACAGAGGGAAAGTGTCCAGGAAGACGTACAGTCCTGATGGGCGGGGGAGTCGGGGGGGGGGGGAAGCACACTGCAGGCCTCACTGGCCCTGGCAGACCAGCCCTCTGCCCTGGCTGTGGTCTGGTCCAAGGGGGCACAGGGCAATTCCCAAAGGCCAAATGAGGGGGCCCATCCCCTTGCTCCAACTACCAATGCCTCCATGAAAGCGGGTCCTGGTCAGTTCAGGTCCTCCAGGCTGGGCCTGAACCCACCTGGACTTGAAAGGCAAAAAGGATGAACTGTTTCTACTGGCAGGCTTGTGTCATTGTCTCAAATTGCAAAGCATGAGTCCAAGAGCCTAAGGGAAGTTGCTCAATTGTAAGTGGTTGCTGTGGTCAGATCTCCAAGTTGGGGGTTGTAGGGGAGAGGATCACATTTACCAAGGTCCTACTGTTCTGTTCAGTCAGGAGCCTTAATCTCCTTGAACACCGGGAAAGAGATATTATTATCATGCCCATTTTCATGATGAGGAAACTGAGGCTCAGAACTTCCCATGTGAAAGTGCCAGAGCCTGGAGCCTCCCCTGGTTCATCTGACCCAAAAGTACAGGCCTGGTGTCTGCCCCTTCAGGGTGGCCTTGTACAAGTCTGATCTACAACCAGGGGCCCCCTGCACTGTCCCCATCACCAAAGGCCTGTAGGTCTTTAGGGAGCCTTGCTGGTGTTCATTACCTAAATTAATGGACCCTCACAGTATAGGGCAAAGCATGTATGGACAAGTGCGCAAAGAGCAGAAAAACTAAAAGTACAGGTCTAAATAAAGAAATTAATTAATTAATCCCATTTCCTTGGTTTGATCTCTTCATCTGAACTTGTGGTCTTGATAAAGATTGTTTATTCTTCTGTTTGTTATCATTTGCTTGCTTCTGAGCATAGATATTGAAATTGGAATATATATATATTGCATAGTATATACAATATCAGGATATATATAATATTCCAGTATTACACACACACACACACACACACACACGTCACGCACAGTATATTTAAATTTCTACAGGATCTGCTGCTCAGTTGGTTAGGAACAGGATAAATTTGCCGTTTTCTATAGAGCCTCTCTCTAGGGAGTCTTCCCCTTTTTTGCATATATAATTTCCTTTTCCTGTCGCAACCCTGAAGGGTAAGGATTTGTGTCAGTTTTACAGAGAAGCCGCAGTCTCAGAGAGGTCAAGTAACTTTCCTGAGATCACTCAGGAGTGGAACCGATCATTCAAGCAAGTGTCCCGACGTGTGCTAACCGCATCACTGGAAAGTAAGAGGCTAAGATCCTTGCCCTGTTTATTTGGTTTCCCATTTATCTTATTCACCTAACACACTGAGGGGTCCTTTAAGAAACAACCTCTCATTATGGAAAAATTCAACCCTTATAGAAAAGTAGACAGAATAATGGACTCTTAGAGGTCCTTTTAATTCCATCCAGAATTGGTTGCGCTTACAGCTGCCAAAGGTTGAGGGCACTGAATGAAAGGGAAACACGAACTTGCCGTTTTGCTTTCTTTCTTAAAACAAAAAAGATATTCAGGGCAAATTTTAGAATCATTGACGGTTTCTAGGAAGATTTTCTTTTTTGGAAGAAAAAAGGTACTCTTGTCTCCTTAATTGTTCTTTGTCACCAATCATGATATTCTTTGTGGAAGGTATTAATATACCATCTTCCTGTGTTCAATATTCCCATTAACAATAAAAAGTCTAATGAAAATATCTGCATGAAAAGCTCTGAGCACTAATTTCAGAGACAAATAGAAGATGAACCAATAAGCTTTTCTTCTGAAATGAATGATGCAAATTAATTGATATCTTAATTAGGCTTTAGCACGAGGATTATTAGTTAGATTGAATCAGAACTGAAAAACATCTTAAAGAAAAAGCCAAGGAGGACATGGCACTGAGGGGAGCGAGATGTTAGTTGTCAATGCTCTGTTCGAAATCTCTTTTGTTCAATGAGAGGTTTTTCAAAGAGGGGGCGGAGAAGGACAGCATGCTTTACCTAGGAGTCCCTGCCTGCCGAGGTTTGGCCAGCATTGGGGACTGAAGCCTCGTCCTGCCCCTGAGCTGATGGGAACCCACCTCTGTGGGAAGTTCTGCCCTGGGAGAGCCCCTGGTGCCCCTGTAATCCCAGCCCTGTGCTGCAGCCTCTTCCTCTGCCTCACCAGAACAGAAGCCCTTGGAAGGCAAAGATTCGCCCTGTTGTGTGCGCATCTGCAACCCCGGGGCCAGTGCAGTGCCTGACTTAGGAACAGTAAGGATAATGTTACAGCCAGCAATTATATACAGCTTACTATGCGCTCTGAGTACTGTGCTAAGCGTTTTACTTAAAAGAACTCATGTGAACTTCATAACAACAGTGTGAGGCAGGCACTACTGATTAGCCCCACTTTTCAAGGGAGCATATTGAAATGCAAGTTGAGTATCTTGCCCCCCAAGGTCACATAGCTATACTGGTGGATTCGGATTTGAACCCAGTCGTCCAGCTCCAGAGTCCTTGGTTTACACTTGCAGACAATGGTCAATCCATATTTGTTGAATTCAGCCAACGAAGGGTACCATGAACGCCTGGTTCCTACTGGTGGACTTCTCTCTAGTTTTTGTACAGGTTTCCTTTCTCCAGAGCTTTATCCCACTCAATAGTAGACTCCTGTCGGCCTCCCTTTGGGGCAGGGGGCTGCAGATGTTCCCTGTATTCCTAAGAACTGACTGCTGTTTCAACCCAGACAGATGGCCCCTAAATTGTCCCTACTGAGGGGCTCCCATGGCCGTGGTTCCGCCCACCACCCAATTAGACCTGGGCCCCTAATATCACAGCCTGGGTTCCACCTCCATGGCCACTGCGAATCACAGGGCTATCGTCACTCTACCTCTGCTGTGACTTTATGGTGTGCCTTACTGTCGAGGCCACTGACTGCTGAGGGTAGCGATACTAGGTAGGGTTTACTCTTAACCTAACATATCAAGGGTTAAAATTACAGAGGAGTTCGAAATTCTTCCCAGGTATATTTGATTGCCCGAGATAGCATTCCCTGGGGAGGTTCCCTAGCAGCATCTATCCATAAGAGGGAACGAGAAGGAGAGCCCTGGAATGGTAGGTGACCCACAGAGACTCTGCTTCCCATCTGACAGAGAGGGCACGGTGGGATGCCTCTTGCTACAGCGGAATGGCTGGCTGAGACGGGGTGTGAACCAGACCGTGTGGTCCGACCACGTGGTAGGGTATGCAATCTGGAGCTTGGGGGCTTGGGCTGAAGACCCAGCTCCATGACCCTCTAGCTAAGAGACTGCATCAGCCAGCCCCTCTAGGCTTTGCTTTCCCACCTCTGAAATGGGGATAATGCCTACGTCACAAAGCGATTGTGGGGCTCAAAAGGAAGTGTCAGAAGTGATTGTCACTTGAAAATTGCTCCACAGTTGGGAGACGACAGCAATGACCAAGGCATTCCGACGCTGAGCTCCGTGGTCTTCCTTCAGTTGGCTCAACTCCCTTCTGGAGACTCATTCGCTCCACACTGATGGAAGTGGTGCCTGGGCATCTGCATTTTGACACGTTCACCCGCGGATTTGAACACGCTCTAATGTCTGAGACCTACTCAGCCACAGCTAACGGCAACACAAAGGAAGTACTGCTGGGTTTGATGAGAGGCTTCCCTTCTTTTGGCCAAGGTCCACAGCCTGAGACCTAAACGAGCCTGGTTTTTATACTGGCCATGCAGCTGGAGGAATGCGGGGCCTGGTGGGCAGGCTGAGTGGATATAGCTGAGGAGAGCTGCCGCTTCCTGCGGGACCCTTGGATCAGGGAAAGGGGGTGAAAATGTGCCTGAAAGCCAAGCCTCCTCCGGTCTGAGCGGCAAGGCTGAGGGCCACAGCCGGGCAGGTGGCCCTGCTAAGCTCTGCAGCTTAGCAGTCTTGCGGGCCACCTGGCACCTGGCACCTGCCACCCGCTCTGCTTCTCAGCTGGGCTGCTGAGAGCCCATGTGTGTGCCGCGAAGCGTCTGTGAGAGGCACTGTCCCGAGTGCATGCTGGGGTGAGGGGATGGGCGGGGCGGGGGGCTTCAGGCTTGGAAGAGAGGCAGCCTCAGGGCCCCAAGGTGCCCTCGACGCTGAAATGACTCCACCCTCCACAGTTTCTGAAGTGTGCCTCAGAACTGCCCCATAGAACCCTCTTATGGACAGCCTGGTATGTGACGTCCAGAGCAATACTCCTTTCTTGAGAGCTTCGCCCCCTTGTGACGGCCAGGGAATCCCAAGTACAGAAAACGGCAAGGCTCCAGATTGGGGCAGGATCCAGTGTCTTTCCCTTTGGTGCTCTCAGCCCTCTCCCTGCCCTGATGGCATGAAAATCCCCCAGATCTGCCCCTTTGCATGTTTATGGTGTTTCCAAGGCTCTTCACCAGGCCGAGGAGTGCTTGGTCGGGAAGGGTGTTGAACAATGCCCCTGCTTTCCCTCACGCACTGTCCAAGAAGCCACTGCCAGAAGCTTCCCTGGAGGGAGCCCTTTCCAAGGCCCTCTGTAGCCAGCACTGCCTCTGAGGATGGGCTGCCAACCTGAGCATCCTGTGAAGGGCCTGTGGTCACTGGGCAGGGGTTGGTTGACAGGGTGGCTTCCTCCCCAAGCCCCCCAGTCTAGGGGTTGTGAGAGCCCCTGCCTTGCTCAGGAGCATCAGTGGCTAGTTCACACTGATACCCCTTCCTCTGACCCATAGCAGTAGAAGGAAAAACACAAACTCCTTACACTTGTGGTACTATGGTTTCCAAAGTGCTCTCAGGATGCTCTCTCATTGGATTATCATGACAACCACGCAGAGGAGGTAACATGGTTCCTATCTTACAGATAAACATGAAACACCCAGAGGGACTCCGGGCAACTTAATGGTGATCATTGGTTTGGGGACCAGCCAAACCTAGATCCAGACTTAGTCTTTCTAGTTCTGGATTCCCACTATCTTACGGCTTGATGCCTTTGCACACTATGCGAAGGCCATCCGCGAGCTCTCTCAGCGCAGACGCACGGATGGCTGAAGCTAGCGTGGAATTTCCCAGAGTGTGCGGCCAGGTGATTGTGAGCACAAGATTCAATAGTCAAATGAGATTGGAAAATAAATGCATACTATATAGTGCACATTAGAATATTAAAAGCTCTAAAAAATCCTTCAGTGAGGAATGGGATTAATACAGTGCAACCTGGAGTCTCCAAAACTTGTTTGGGAATAGAACCTTTTTTCTTCCCCCACATAATGCCCGTTAACAATGCATCAGACTTGTGTTCCTCTGACCTACTCCAGAAGGGATGAGCCAGGCTCCTTCACTATTATGTGATGGCAAAGGGACACAGATGAGGGGAGGCCGCTTGTTTCTGTACAAAGGAAAGGACATCACCAGGCCTTCCCTGTGCCCCTCAGCCCATCAGGAGGAGGAGCTCCTGCAGGACTCGCCCTGGCCAGCTCTGCCCCCCGGACTGCACAAAATCACCCCCATGCCTTCGAATCCAGGCTCCTTGTGGTGGTGCGCTGGAGGCTATTGTTAAATTTTCAGAAAACTTGTGAGTTAATCGTTTAAATCATCAGGAACTCAAAATTGGCCATGATGGAAGTATTTACATTACAGAAATCAGCAAACACGACAAATTGGGGCTCTCCCCACCCGGTTTATCCTGAGAGTCCATTTACCTGTGCACCACTGATCCTGGATGTTTTTTGGAATTGTTAGAGAACTTGGAAGGGGCTGTGACAGCTGGAGGCAAGGGGCAACCTGACACGGAAGTCCTTGCTCTTCAGAGTCCCCAGCCCTCCTGAGTGAAAGCCGAGAACCGCACAGAACAGTCATCCTCCAGCTATAACCCCAAATGAATCAGAAAGTGCCTTCTGGCCTGCTTACCTTTATATCTGTTACCAGCCAGTGTCTCCAGAATTGAGCTTTGGGTGAAGACCTGCTCGGGGCATCTGGATCCACCATCACCAGGATGTAGGTTGCGCCCTGTAACACATTCACCAGAAAGAAATGTAGCATCGTGACTAGAATTCTGAGAGGAAAACTGCACGGTGCAGTCTCTCCTTTTATCTCTACTGCAGCCGAGAATGGCGGGCTGACCCCTGTAGCTTCCTACCCAGTCCATCTTTGTTCTCGTGACATTCCTCTTGTGTCACATGTTTACTTGCAGAGAAATGAAGTCTATTAAGTAGACAGCTGAAAAGCTTGGCTTTCCCTTTATGAAGAAGAACAAATCAAACAAGCATATTTACTAAGCATCTGGAAGTCCCTAGCATCATGCTAGGTGCTATGATGGGGAAATGAAATTTTAAACAGGGCTTCTGCTCTCAAGAAGTTTATAGTATGGTTGGAGCAATTTATCCATGAATTTGGCAAACACAGGAGAACTTAGTCTGTATCAGGAACAGTACCAGTTGCAAGGAATACTAGGATTCATTCATACCTCAACAAGCATTTACTGAACACCTACTATGTGCCAGAAATCGTTCTATGGGCTAGGCATCCAACAGAAAACAAGACAGTGTGAGCCTTACTTTCAGGAAGCTTTTATTCTAGGGAAGAGACACAGATTTTTTAAAAACTCAACAAACAAACAAACAAACCCGAACCACAAGGAAATGTCCAACTGGGATTAGTGCTCTGATGAAAATAAAATAGGGTGGGGGTGAGACGGAGTAAGCATTCCGAGAAGAGGAAGCAGCCACTACAAAGGCCTGCATGTGGGAAAGAGTGGGGGTTTGAGGAACAGAACGAATACCATGTGGCTAGGGGTGAGCAAGGGGAAGAATGGACAAGGCTGGGTTGGAGAGGTGGGGGGGGGGGGGGGGGAAAGGGGGGTATTGGGGAGGGGGGGGGGGGGGGGGGGGGGGGGGGGGGGTGGCACAGAAGTCTTTGTAGGCCTTGGTAGGCGAGGAGGAGGGTTTTACTCTAAGTGCAATGGCGAACCAATGGAGGGTTTTAGCCAGCAGAGTGAGACGCTCTGATTTGTTTTTCAAAGATTGTTTTGGTGGCTGGGTGGAGAATGCATGGTTAGCAGAAGGTGAGAGATGGAGCCAGGAGGCCAGTCAGGAGGCTGCTGCAGTAGCAAAGGGAAGGATGGTGGCATATCGGACTAGAATGGGGTAGCAATAGAGAGAGATGCAAGGAGGTAGATTGGGGAAGTATTTTTAGGTAGAATCAATGGGATTTGCTGGTGGATGGGACAGTTGGGCATTGAGGGAGTGAGGAAAGAGAATTTGAGGATATCTCCTGAGTTTCTGGCTTGAGCAACTGGGTGAATGGGACCATTTAGTGACATAGAAGACCTGGGGAGAGACTGTTTGAAAGGGGATATTGAGAGTTCTGTTTTAGGCATATTAAGTTAGAAGTGCTTCTAAAAGTATGCAAGTCAGAGTCTGGAGTCTGAAGGAAAGGTCAGGACTGGATAGCTAAGTTTTGGAGACATTGACATATAGATGGTCCTTAAACCCATAGACTAATGAGATTCTTCTTGGATGGATTAGACATGGAGCAGAAAAGAGGTCTTTTGAACAGAAAAGAGTTCTCTAGAACAGCTAATGTTTAGAAGAGAAGAGAATCTAGCAAAGGAGACTGTGAAGCCAGAGAGGTGGGGGAACACCTGAAGAGTAGGTATCATGAAACCCGAGCCAGAAAGAGTTTCGAAAAGGAGGAGGTGGTCAACTATGCCGAATGCTGCTGAAGGGTAGAGGGAGATGAGAACACAGATGTGACAATGTGATCGGACAACTTGGGGACACTGCTAACTTGGAAAGACCAGTTTCAGTGGAGTAGAAAGGACTGAGGTTTGCTTGGGATAGGTGGAGATGAGACAGGGGATGTGGAATTGGGAGACAGTTCATAAAGATAATAAAAGAAATTTTAGTGTGAGGTCAGCTGAGACAGGGAGTGGCTGTTACTAGATGGGAAGGAAGAGTCAAGAGATCTTTAAAATTTTTTAAATTATTCTTTTAAGAGAGAGGTGACAGTCAGACATGTCTGCAGGCCAGTGGAAATGATCAAGTAGAAAGGGAGACAGAGAGAGGTGACAGAGAGGAGAAAGGGGATCGTTGCAAGAGGCAAGACTCTGGAAAGGTAGGTGGGGACAGGATCCAGAGCAAAAGTGGAGAGACCAGCCTCTGGTAAGATGCAGAGGATACAGGCTCAGATGCAAGGGAACTGGAGAATGTGATGGTAAGGAATGAGGACACTGTCTTCTGATGACTTCTATTTTCTCAGTGAATTAGAGGCAAGGTCTAGGGGAAGACAGATTATAAGAAGTTTGGGGACAAGGAAGAAGGGGTGAAATAGTCATTTTGGAAAGTGAGAAATTGAATATAGCATAGGTTTATAGTAAGGTTCCTAGATAATATGACATCCCACATCTGTGTGCTTTTAACTGTTCAGGTGCAGTCGTGAAATAAGTGGTATCTGGGTTTCACGTGGACAGGGCCTCAGACTGGTCAGGATGCAGGACGAGAAGGGAGTGGGAGAGTAAGACGTGAGTAAGGCAAATAGAGACAAGCGGGGGCTCCTCTTCGTCTGAAGGGGACGTGGCTGTAGTACAATGTGTGAGTGCCTGAACATTTACCAAGTGCTCAGGGGACGCAGAGGACGGAGCCTAAACCTCTCTACCTCAGGAATCCAGGCCGCCTTCACAGACTGTCTTTTGAACTCGATCTGGAAGAATGAGCAGGGTCAGGAAAGTGACTCTGTAGGCCAAGGGAAGGGTCTGTGCAAAGGGATGGGGAGGTTCGGGGAATGGCAAGAATCTTGGTGTGCTGGGACACAGGGCATCTAGAATGGTAGGTGACAAAGCTGAGAGGTTACAGGGACTAGATGATAGAGAGATTAAGTGTCCTAAGTCGTTTAGAATTTGTTTTGCCACAGGACCATTGAAATTGTTTGAATAGACCACTGACATGATTAAGTGTGTGCTTTGGGAAGGCACATGATAAACGTTTAGTAAAAAACTGAAAGAAGAGCAACAAGAAAAAAAAAAGACAACTGGGATATTCTGAAGTGAGATCACAAGGGCTTGAAAATGCAAGTAGTAGTAATGAAGACAGAAAGAGGCATTTGTACTGTCCAATCAACAGCATGGAGTGACTGGATAGGGCCAATGGGGGAGAGGGAGACGTCTAGGATGACCCTGACATTCTATCTTGGGCAACTACGTGGACGACAGTGCCATGAATATTAGGAGTAACACATTTGGGAGACCTTGAGTTTGGTGTTAAAATGTGCAGGCAGGGGCGCCTGGGTGGCTCAGCCGGTTTAAGCATCTGCCTTCAGCTCAGGTCATGACCCCAGGGTCCTGGGATTGAGTCCGGCATCTGGCTCCCTGCTCAGGGGGGAGACTGCTTCTCCCTCTCCCTCTGCCTGCCGCTCCCCCTGCTTGTGCTTATGCGATCTCTCTGTCTAAATAAATAAAATCTTTTTAAAAAAATGTGCAGGCAGGGGTGCCTTGGTGGCTCAGTCAGTTAAGCGTCTGACTCTTGATTTCGGCTCAGCTCATGATCTCAGGGTCCTGGGATAGAGTCCCACGTTGGACTCCGTGCTCCACGGGGAGTCTGCTTGGGATTCTCTCTCCTTCTATCCCTCCCCTGCTTGTGCGCCGGTGCTCTCTCTCTCTCAAGTAAATAAATTAAATTAAAAAAGAGAGAGAGAAATGTGAGGGGGAACGTAGGATCATATCCCAAAGAGTCAGGTGTGTGTGTGTGTGTGTGTGTGTGTGTGTGTGTGAAATTCCAATAGAATCCCAGAAGGAAAAACTGTATAATTGATACTCCCAAGAATAGGTTCTAGCCAAAGTAATAAGAAAGTAAAAAGAAACAAAGTATAAATACTGTAAAAGAAATAAAACCATCTATCCTCTTTCTGTCTTTTAATTAATTTTTTTTTCTTTTTGCAAGTGCCATGACTCCCTACATGAGAAATCCAAAAGGCTCAGCTGGAAACAGCTAGACTAATATTCAGTAAAGTGAGCTGTTACGAAATGCACACAAAATCAGTACTTATTAATAATGGCCAGAAAATGCACTTTTAAAATCCCATTTATAATTGTAATAAAAAATATAAAATATCTAGGAATAAACTTGATGAAAAATCCAAGACTTAGACAAAAAAGCCAAAAAACTACTGATGTGCAATGAAAAGAAAACTTGAATAGACATGGAGACACGCTATGCTTTTTTTTTTTAAAGATTTTATTTATTTATTTGACAGAGAGAGACACAGCGAGAGAGGGAACACAAGCAGGGGGAGTGGGAGAGGGAGAAGCAGGCTTCCCGCCGAGCAGGGAGCCCGATGCGGGGCTCGATCCCAGGACCCTGGAATCATGACCTGAGCCGAAGGCAGGCGCTTAACGACTGAGCCACCCAGGCGCCCTGGAGACACGCTATGCTTTTAAACTGAAAGAACCATTTACAAATATGTCGATATCCTTTAATTAGTTAGCTAATTTAACACAAGTCCAATCAAAATCTTAAATAGATGTTCTGGGAACTTCATGGAATAATTCTAAAGCTCAGAATAGAAGAAAAAAATAATTAGCTGAAGCAATATTGAAAACTAGGGAAATGGTATTGATTTTGAAGATATTAAAACATATTATAAAGCTACAATAATTCAAACAACGTGGTGTTGATTAAAGAACAAGTAACTAGAGGAAGCAAAGTAGAAAATCTAGAGAGAAACTCATGTTTTAACATATGTGTATTTAATAGATGATCAAGTTCTCATTAAATATATGATATTTAATATATGATAACATTATTTCAGACAAGTAGGGAAAGGATAGATTATTTTTTAAGTGCTACTGAGACAATTGGCTCACCATGTGGAATAAACTTCAGTCTCCATTTCTTTCATATGCCAAAAAATTTCCAGATTTAAATGTGAAAATGAAAAAAAATCTTTAAAAAGTGACTTAATGAAATTTAGTAAATTCATATAATAGAATACTCTGTTAGAATTAGATCTTTATATTTTAATATGGAAAAATATCTAAAATATACTAGTAAGTGAAATAAGCTGCCGAATAGTGTGAATGTTATCATCTAAAATGTGCAGGAAAAAAAACTTTATATATCTAACTATATATATATTTATAGATATATTTGCATATGCATAGAAAATGTCTGGAAAAGTACACACCAAACTGTTAACAGTAAATGGCATGAAAGAAAAGATTGATATATTTAACTAGATATAATTTTGAAACTTTTATGACAAAAAAAAAGAAAGCAAAATAAAATTCAAAGATAATGCTGGGAGAAAATATTTACAAGATCTATGATAAAGGGTTCACCTTAATATGTAAAGTACTCTTTAAATCAATAAGAAAAAGAATAATAACCCAATAGAAAAATAGATAAGCTACATGAATAGGTGTAAATTCATAAAATAAGAAGTACAAATGATCAACAAACATATGAACAAACGTTCAATTTCATTAGTAATCAAAGATATGCAAATTTTATAAAATAAAATCCCATTTTGCCTATGAAATTGACATATATATTTTTTATGTCTATTCCCAGAGTTTTTTAAGGTATGTAGAAACAAGGGGTAGGTTACAAAATCTTATGTAAGATATGATCTCATTGTCTTAGTTAATCAGAAGAGAAGACCAAAACTGTATATCATACACATATATACCCTTCCACGGAAAGAGGACCAAGAAAATCAGAACTGAAATGTTGACCATCTCTAAGTGATGGGATAATTATGAACTATATTCTTCTTTGTGCTCTTCTGCATTTTCCAAAGTTTGTGCAATAAAATGCACTGCTTTTACACATAGGAAAAAAAAATAAAAGATTTGTACTTAAAAAAAGCTACTTAAGAAGTCCCCAAACCCTCATTTTCTTCCTGGTCAAACAATGCTCAGAGGAATTCTTCTCTATGGCAGCCATCTTTTCCTTCCCACTCCCCTCATTCACTGCCCCTCCCGGCCCCCACCTGCAGCTCTCCCACACTGGTGTCTGCTTCTATAAGTGGTGAACCAGGAGACTGGTCTCCGTGGGCGAATCCCTGCTGCACGGTGCTCTCTGAGGTGGTTACATCCTGAGGTTTATCCTAGATCCCCTCCCTGCTAAGCAACCCCATAGCAGACCTCTTCTAAAACTCAGCAGGAAAGAGAGGGCTTCTGTGGCGATGGTCTTTAGCCTTCTCTCTCAATGCAATCAGGGAGCTGGTTTTCAGCCCTTTCAAAGACCCCAAATGGCAACAAAAGCTCCCTAGCAAATATTTAGCAGAGGTGGGGTGATGTTCAGCAGATAAATTGGGAAACAGGCTATTCAAGAGCTTGGCTTGTAGCTAGACCCCTTAAAGTCTGACCCAGGCCCCCGCTTGTTCTCTGCTGGTCCTTGGAGCAGACAGGCTGGCATAGGGCGGGGTGAAGGAGATGAGCTGGTCTCCGGGCACATGACACTAATGTCTGACCATGGTGCTCCATCCTCTAGGCATAGCCTAAGGAGAAGAATGTGCAATCAATACTTACAACAATGGATTTGTCTCCAGAGATTTTTGTCTCCAGAGATTTTTGCACTTGCCTCATGTCTTCTTGCCTGGGACAAAATTGTTTTGTACTTCTTTGGGGGTATCACACTGACCTAATGAATACCAGGCAAACAGTAGGTACTCATGAAGCCTTGTGCTGTGGGCTGGGGATCTTGGCTAAGTCTTTCTCCTCTATAGCTTTTTCTAGAAAACGAGGGGACTGATAGATGATCTACTTACCTCCAGATTCTAACATCCATTCAGTGGATTCTGAGGTGTCTAGATATCATGTGAAACTAATCCTGCTTAAATGAGCCAACAGTCGCACTTCAGGGTATTTATCCAAAAGAATTGAAATCAGGACCTCAAAGAGATGTCTGCACTCCCATGTTCATCCCAGCATTATTCACAATAGCCAAGATGTGAAAAAAACCCTACATGTCCCTCAATGGATGAGTGGCTAGAGACAATGTAGTCTATACATACAGCGGAGTATTATTCAGCCTTAAAAAAGAAGGAATTCCTATCATTTGTAACAAAAGGAATGAACCATGAGGACATTATGCTAACTGAAATAGGACAGTCCCACAAAGACCAATACTGTATGATTCAATTTATATGAGGTATCTACAATTGTCGAACTCATGTAAGTAGAACAGAATGGTGGTTGCCAGGGTTGGGGGAGGGGGGAGTGGGGAGCAGCTGTTCAATGGGTACAGAGTTTGAGTTATGCAGAATGAGTATGTTTTAGAGATCTGCTGAACAACATTGTGCCTGTAGTTAATAATACTGTATTGTACACTTTAAAATCTGGCAAAGGGTAGATCTCATGTTCTTACCTCAATGAAGTTTAAAAAAAAAAAAGAAAGTAAATCTACTTGAAAAAAGCAGATGGAATCAATGTCCTTGTCAAACATTCCACAAATCTCAAGAGTTTGATTGTATGCTCTGCTGGTGAGGCTGTGGGGAAGTTTCCTGCATTGCTGTGGGGAAGAAAAGTGGGGGCAGTTTACCTTGGGGCTCAGCAATCCCATTTCTGTGATTTGTTTCCTTCTAAAGATATCTGCACGTTTATGACAATTTGTATGTAAGGTTTTCATTTCAGCTCTAGACAGGGCTGAATAATAATAGCAAAAGTTGGAAATAACTCAAGTGTCCATCAGTTGGGGATTGGTTAATAAACACTGATAATTACTCGCAATGGAATACTTGATAGCTCTTAAAAACAATGAAGCTCTCTAAGATCTGTTATGAAAAGCTCTCTAAGATAAATTAAGTGAAAAAAGCAAGATGCAGAACAGTGTATCTAGGAGCTCACTTTTAAAGAAGAAAGAGAAAATAAGGTATTTCTTTACAGTGGCTTGTATTTGCATAAACAAACTCTGGGAGGATACTTTTAAAAAGCCAATAGAGGATGCACGCGGTGGTGGTAATAGGGGCAGATAGGATGGAGAGATGGGACGGCTATCTCTTGTATATGCCTGTTCTACCATCTTGGTTTTTGAGCCATGTGAACGTACAGATGACCTTTGAAAAAACACTGGTGCGGTGGTGACCCCTTGTGCAGTTGAAAATCCATGTATAACTTTTGACTCCCCCAAACCTTAACAGCCTCCTGTTGACCAGAAGCCTTGCTGCTAACATAAAGAGCTGATGGACACATATTTTATATGTTATATGTATCATATACTGTATTCTCACAATAACGTAAGCCAGAGGAAAGAAAGTGAAGAAAATCATGAGAGAAAATAAATCTGGGGTAATGTACTGTATTGATTGAAAAAAATCTGTGGATTAGTGGACCTGCGCCTTCAAACTCCTAAGGTTCAAGGGTCAACTGAATGACCTGCTAAGAATAAACTAAAATGGTAAAATAAAGAGAAATGTATACTAATCACATAGTATTATCCTGGAGATGTCAGCCTCTAGTCTCTCTCTCACTGGCTGAGAGGTAAAGAGGGATGGCCTTGTCCCTTTGCCGCAGGCAGAGCTCTGGGAATCCTCATTCTATTTGTGGAGGGCAGTTAGGTGAAGGGCAATGGATGGACGAGGGCGTGGGCTCCACAGCGCAGGGCGTGAGCAAGGTGCGGGAACCCATGTTAACAAATCATGGTGCTGGGACACCTGCGTGGCTCAGTCAGTTAAGCGTCTGCCTTCGGCTCACATCATGATCCCAGGGTCCTGGGATCTGGGATCGAGTCCCACATCGGGCTCCTTGCTCCGCGGGAGCCATTCTTCTCCCTCTCCCTCTGCCTGCCGCTCCCCCTGCTTATGCACTCTCTCTCTCTGACAAATAGTTAAATAAAATCTTTTTTTTTTTTTAAAGATTTTATTTATTTGACAGAGAGAGACAAATAGTTAAATAAAATCTTTTTTTTTTTTTTAAAGATTTTATTTATTTGACAGAGAGAGACACAGTGAGAGAGGGAACACAAGCAGGGGGAGTGGGAGAGGGAGAAGCAGGCTTCCCGCCGAGCAGAGAGCCCGATGCGGGGCTCGATCCCAGGACCCCGGGATCATGACCTGAGCCGAAGGCAGACGCCCAACGACTGAGCCACCCAGGCGCCCCTTAAATAAAATCTTAAAAACAAAACAAAACAAAACAAATCATGGTGTTTCCAGACGATGGTGACGACACAGAGGCAGAGTTAGATCTGGATTTGTCCAGGTCAGTTTTTTAAAGCAGCTATATTGAAGTATAATTTCCATACTACAAACTTCACTCCTTTTAGGCATACATTTCAACAATTTCTAGTAAATTAACAGAGCTGTGCAACCATCACCACAATTTAAATTTAGAACATTTTTATCACCCCAAAAAGAAACCTTGTGCCATTTACAGTTACTTCCTGTTCTCTCCAACCAGCTCCAAGCAACCACTAATCTACTTTCTGTCTTGATAATCTCCTTTTTGCCTTTTCTGAACATTTCATGTAGATGGAATCGTATAATATGTGGTCTTTCAGGCCTGGCTTCTTGCACTCAGCATAATGTTTTTGAGGTTCAACTATATTATTGCATGTCTCAGTGCTTTATCCCTTTTTATTGCCAAATAGTATTCCATTGTATGGATATTGGTATGCATTTCATTCGTCCAGTTGATGGACATTTGGGTTCTACTTTTTGGCTATTTTGAAGGGTGCTGCTATGGACATTTGCTACAAGTCTTTGTGTGGATATTTGTTTTCAATTCTCTCGGGAAAATATCTGAAGTGGAATTGCAAGGTCATATAGTAAATTTATGCTTAACACTTTTAAAAATTGCCAAACTGTTTTCCAAAGTGATTGCACCATTGTGCAACCCCACCAGCAGTGCATGAGGGTTCCAATTTGTCCACATCCCCACCAACACTTGTTACCATCTGTCTTTTACACTGTGGCCGTTCTAGCAGGTATCTAGTGGCATGTCACCGTGTTTTTAATTTACGTTTCCCTAATGACCAGTGATGTTGAGCACCTTTTCACGTTCTTATTGATTATTCATATATCTTTGGTGAAATGTCTGTATAAATCTTTGTCCCCTTTTGACCTTTCTTCTTATTATTCCAGAAGGAATTTTAATAGGTGTGTCCCAACTGCAGGCTGGGGAAATGGGAGCAGTAGAGAGAGTGGAAAAAATGGGGGGAAAGTGGGAAGAAGAGGCTATTGACTTTGAACTCTGCTCTAAAGAGCTGTCAGAGCTGGGTAGGCCTCATCCTTGAACCTCTGGCTTCCGCCCTCAACTACCATCTGTACATGGGGTTGTCTACTTACTGCAGCTCACTGTGACACTGATTCTTCCCGCAGGGAAATGTCAGCCTCATGGGTAGCCACCACAGTCCCGGTGGGCAGAAAGCACCCAGTGACACTGACTCCCCCAGGCCTAACGAGCCAAGTCTTCTGTCCATTGCCCCACTGGCCACCTTCAGAGAGACTGAGCCCCAATCTCCCCTGCCTCCCACCCTGTTTTTTTTCAGCCAAAGCCTCCCCCACCGACATCTTTCCTAGACATTGGTCCTCCGCCACCCCATCATGCCCCAAATGCTCTTTTCTTCTCTGCCTCAGAACCAGTCCTCACTCCTCCTCCACCTCCAGACACGTCCAATGTGCCCTGCAGAAATGCCACCAAGGAACATGCATCTCCCCTCTGTCCTCTGTCTCTCCATGAATCGCTCTACTTCTCTGCCTTTGCCTGGATCTCCCCTGAAGGGCCCCATCCCCTGAGCACTCTCCAGTGCTGGTGTGTGTTCTCTTGTGCCCCACAAACCCCAGGGTCAGGAGGCCAGGAGGTGGCACTGCTCCCTGTCGCCATGTCCTTCTTTGTGGCTCAGGCCATTCAACCATAGATCCTCTTTCCGGCCTGTTTGCTGTCCCCTATGATCTCACGGTTGCTCCTGCTCATTCATCGAAGACATTGGCACCTGCTCAGTCTTCTTTTCTTCCCTCTGTCCCGCTGTCATCCCAGTGACTTCAGTAAACATGTGGAATACCCGTCCAGCACCACGGCCGCTCTGGTTCCTGCACCTGCACCTCTTGGCAATCTTCTCTTTCTCTGTCTCAACCATCAACAGTCACACCCTCGTCATCCCAAACTGCTCCATCTCCAAAATTCACATGGATTCTGGCTACAACCTCCTTTCTGTTCAGCTTGCTTCTTCAACTGAGCCTATCACGATTAGTCTTTGACCTCAAGGGGCCTCCTGACCATAGGTGACAGTCCCCCCTCCCTACCCTCCCCCCTCCCTGTCCACCAGCTAGCCCCTGTGCTCGCCTGCTCCCTGCTTCACAGGCGGACCGCATATACCATTTCCTTTTCCTTACTTCCCGTTTACCCTTCCTAATTTTTTAAAGATTTTATTTATTTATTTGACAGAGAGAGAGAGAGAGAGAGCATAAGCAGGGGGAGTGGCAGGCAGAGAGAGAAGCGGGTTCCCTGCTGAGCAAGAAGTCTAATGCAAGACTTGATCCCAGGTCCCCAGGATCATGACGTGAGTCGAAGGCAGACACTTGCTTGGCCTACTTGTGCTCTGTCTCTGTCAAATAAATAAAAACCTTAAAAAAAATTAAAAAAAAACTTACTGAAGTATAGTTGACATACAGCACTGTATTAGTTTCAGGTGAACAACACAGTGATTCAACAGTTCTATACGTTACTCACTGTTTGCCACGGAAAGTGTTGTCACCATCTGTCCCCATAGAGCGACATTACGACAGTGTTGACTGTATTCCCTGTGCTGCACTTTCATCCCTGGGACTTCCCATTTACTCTTTAACCCACTCTGCCCCCTCGCTTCTGCTACAGTCCTTTGCTAGTGTCCCCGACTCAATGGGCACTTTCCAATCTTCGTCAGACCTGGCATCTCCCTCTGTTGCGCTTCCCAAGGCATTTCAATGCCTTTTGTGATTCCAGGCCATTCTCTTCCCCATGGCTTGTTTTGCTCATAGCTGGACCCTAGGCTCTCTTCATCTGTTGCTCCTACCTCCTTCTCTGGAGCCTCCAAGCACAGGCACATTTATTCTCCCACACCCAGCTCTCCTCTGAGCTCCAGACCCTGTGCCCCATGACCCACTTCTCTCCCCGTGGAGAGGAGAGGAGCACCTCACGCAAGTCCTGCCCAACAACACCGGCTGGGCTTCCAGAGTTTTCTGTTTCCACGAATGAAGGCACCCCATCTGCTATTGTAAACCAGAAGCCCAGGAGTCATGTTCCAATCCATAGCAGTCTTATCAATTCTGCCTCCCAAGCATCTCTCAAGTCCGCCCATTTCCCCCCCCCACCACCACTGCCATGGCCACCCTGGCTACCATCATCTTTCATCTTGTCTATTATAACAGCCTCCTAACTGGTCTCTTCATATTCACTTTGACTCCCTAATCAATTTCCCACCTGGATCCAGAATATCTTTTCAAAACACAAGTAAGATCATGCTATCCTGTTAATTAAAATCCTTCGCTGGCTTTCCATGCATCCTTACTGTGTTCTATAAGGCCTTGAATAATCTGCCCCCCTGCCCACCTCTCCTTGTCATTTTGTGGACGTGTCCCTGGCACTCACAGGCCTTCCCTGTTTCTAGGGTTTGCCCTGCTCCCTCCCACTCACAGCCTTTGCATATGTTCTCTTTCTGTCTGGACTGTTCCTTACTCCCAGCCCACCCCCTTTAATCTAGTGAACTCCTCTTCATAATTCAGAGCTCAGTTCTGGGTGACTTCTCTAGAGAAGGGTCCCCTGACCCCTGTGTTCCATGTTAAGTTGCTTTGTTAAACATGCTCATATTTCCTCCCCTCAGACATCCATCTCAGTTTACAGTCAATAATCCATTCATGGGCATGAATTTTGGTTAAGTGTGCACGTCCCCCACCAGATTATACCCTCCCTGACAGCAGGGATGGTGTCTGTTTCTGCTCACCATTCTATACCCCGTTGATTATAGCATGTGGCACATAGAAGACACACAATAAATATTTTTGAATGAATAGATGAAACAAACATTGTACCTGGCCCAGGTGGTTCAACTGTTTATTTGTTGGTTGGTTCGTTGGTTCATTCATTCATTCACTCATTCACTCATTTGGCAAGCACTGACTGAGTTCTTCCCATGTACTAAGCACCACGAGAGGGGCTGAGGATAAGAGGTGAGAGAGACATGGCCTCTGCCTCTGAGGAGACCGTGGTCTAATGGGGAGCTGGATACACAGGCAAATAATGCGAGGAGCAGGCACACTGCTGGGGCTGCAGGAGCCGGTCCGAGGAGGTGACCAAGTCTGCCTGTGCTGACCAAATACAGCCTCCCCGCAGCGTCCTGGTGAAGGCAAGTCTGCCCAGGAGGGAAGCCATGCCAGGCAGAGAAACAGCACACACAAAGCCACAGAGATGTGAAAGGGAGCCCAGACTCGTTGTGTGTCTGGAGCCCAGAGTCCCTGAGGCCGAGGGGCTGAGGCCTGGAGGGGAAGCAGAGGCGGCCAGCAAAGGTGGTGAGGGAGATGGGCAAGGTCGTATATGCCAGTGAGGTTGGTGAATGTGGGTGTGGGGGTGATGTGACCAGACACAGGTGTTAGACATGGAATTCCTGCAGGTGGTGGGGGGCGGGTGGATCCGAGTGGGCACAGTGACAGCTGATCATGTGAGCGACGGGTCACATGGCTCAAGAGTGGGCATTCCCAGAGTAGGCCAGCGAGCCACACTCTCCGTAGCGCAGATATTCCCCAGGGAAAGGGACTGATGTGGGGCCGCACCCTTGAGTCTCGAGGCCCTCTCCCTCCGCCTTGCCATTTGAGGAGTATGTGTGCCTGCCTTTCCCAGAGAGGAGGAATGAAAAGTATTAAGAACAGAGTATGACAAGATTTTGGGAGATAGTCCCGAGTGCTGGAAGTACTGAGAAGGCGGGGCTTATGTTAATCATGTCTTATTTTCTGATGCTTTAACATCTGAAGCTTTGCTGATCCTGGAGGAGGCAAACACTGGAGACAGCAAACACTCACCTGAGAGCACGCTCTTCAAATGCAAGCCTATCAGTCCAGAGCTTATGCTCTTCATCACCTCCTTTGTGGAGCTGAGCCACTATCCCCTGCCCTACTCATCCCCAGGCCTGGGACCAGACAACTAGGGGCAGCTCCTATGCTCCAGAGCCCACTGGAACTATTCAAACTAGCCAATCCTAAACCTGTCTACCCTGATTATCCTCCCTTGCCCATTTTTTCCCCCATGAAAATCACAGTAAAGACTCTCGCCCATGATTTCTCCTCACTCCTTCTGCCTCCTGACAGACCCCGGTGCTTCCCCACGTGGCCCTGTGTGGTGTGCCCTGACTCCTGTCTCTAGGGATCTGTGAGTACAAACTCCTTCCTTCATGACCATCGTTTCCATCTGCATGCCTTACCACACCTGATTAAAACAAATCCCAGGTACATCTTAGAACAGGGCCCTTGACTCCTTGACTCAGATATCCAGCAAGCCCACTGGAGACTACAGCACACTGGGGAGTAACCAGCATTGCATCTCTCTCATTTTCAGATATAATTATGGAGGTGGCTTGCTGCCTACAGCACTCACTTGTCCTTGAATGGGAGATTGAGCTGACCTGATACGATGAGGTTTCACGGTCAAGTTGAGTGGAGGGCTATATTCTCCAAGGCAGTAGTTCTTACCCAAGGGAATATTAGAGTCACTAGGGGAGCTTTTCAAGGCTACCAAGGCTGGACTCTTGACCTAAGGGGTCTGGAGTGGGGCCAAGACACTGGTGTCAATTTGGAAGTTTCTCAGGTGACACTAAGGTAGAGTTAGGGGTGAGAACTCCAGTCCTAAATTCTGGTGTCCCAGGTCCCTAACCAAATATGCCACTGACTAAAATCCCGGCTTCCCGCCTCTTACTTTAGTGCACTCTCAGAGAAGAGTGTGTGCCCTCTACATAAAAAGGACAGGCCTCCCCTGACCTGCTGGAGTCCCTTGTGCCTGGGGCCCTGAAGATTAAGGGGCTCAAGCACCAAATTGAGAAGCTGAAGTCACAAACACCAGTCACCCTCTGCTCCCACGATTCATTATGATGTTGGTTGGAATACAAATTTAGCCCATGGTGGGTTGGTTGTGTTTGAACCTCCCCCACAAAGTTCTGTATGGGAAATCTAGTTAAGAGCCTTCTTCCTGGGGGAGGTTGAGTGTAACAGCTGTTCCTCACCAGGGCTGATGGTCCCACCAGGATGCAGTCTGGGTGTTGCCCCTTGAGCCTAAAGCCTTTCATCCCCCGGGAGCGACTCACATTTCATGCTGGCATCCAGAGGGACAGCCTTTCTCTCCATCGCTGCTGACAAAGATACTTCCTGAGCTATGTGCACAGAGGCACCTCAGACTGGGAACTGGGGCTCATGTCATGTTTTGACACCATTTGGAAAAGATGTTGTATCTTCACTATGAATCAGCTGTCCCTCCTTGCCTTCCTCTCTTGTAGAGTCTGGGAAGCTACAACACTGGACTTCCCAGTGTCTCTTTCACCAAGTGGGGGCCATGTTCTGACCAAGAAGATGTAAGAGAAAGTCCCTGGGAAGGGATATCTTCCCAAATAAAAGGCACAGGCTCACTAGGAGAAAACACTTGTCACCTTTTGTCTCCACCCATTCCCCTTCCTTCCCGCCTGGAATGTGGATGTGATGTTGGATGGGTAGCAGCCATCCTGTGACAAAGAGGGAGCAAGCATGAGGTTGAAGGCCTGTGTGGTAAGGAGGGTAAAACAGAAAGATGGAAAGAATCTGGATCCTTGTGCTGTTGAATCTGCCTGCATCTGCCAGCCCCTCAACGTGTTGCACAAAACAAATAAACCTGCTAAGTTCCTGTGGTGGGGAATTTTCTTCCTTGGGCCCAAACACATTCCTACCTGACACACACATCAATTTTCTGTGCTGGTTTTAAAAGTGAGTGTCAGAGGCTGATCTTCAACAAGGCATCTTGATGTTGTCTGAGATAAGTCAATGACAGAGGACCTGGATTCTAGCCCCCGCTTCTCCATGTATATGTTTGGGGGCAAGTTATTTACTCTTACCCGGGTGCAGTTAATCGATCTGCAAAATGGCAATAATATGTGTCTCACACAATGGGGCTATTCTAAAAATAAAGTGATTTAAAAGCGTGAAAGTATTTTTAAGACTGTGAAGCAAGGTCCCTGGGTCAAGTTCTGTTATCGTGAACAAATGGCCTCGGTGTTTGTTCCTAGTGGTCTCTGGAGTAGCAGTTACCTTGGCAGGCACAAGACTTCCTCCAAAAGGCCCATCTCCAGCTGCCTGGAGCTGGAGAGACAGAGCTCCCTGGCATCTCTAGTCTAGTCCGGGGCCACTGGGGCATGCTCAGATGCAGCCCTCCTTCTCTCTAACTCACGCTCTCTCCATGGCCCTGGAGAGACTAAGTTTGTCTGGAAATGGGACTGATTACAGAACCCTGAAATATTGGGAGGAAATGGGGGCAGAGTTTCCTTTACAGCAAACCTAGCCAGCAACCATCTAGCATCTCCATGGTGCTCCCAGTGATGGGTGTCCCTCACTCCCTGGGGACGTGACTCCTTCAGGTATGGCCCAGCTTGTTAGAGAGGGCTATGATGTCTCATGGAGCCCCCAAATTGCCCCTTAAAACTCATGCTTGATCCTGTTCTTTCTTCAAGAACTGCACAGAACGAGTCCTGTCCTTGCACATGGTGGCACTTCAGACATTTGAAGGCCGTTATCATAGCTTCACAAATACCTTTTGTTCAGGCTAAAGGTCTTTTCCTTCAACTGGTTCAGCTACCTGGGGCTACATCCTACACTGTCTTTACAAAGATGCCCTTGAATGGTTCACAAAGTGACAAGGAGACAGACTTATAAACGAACTACAACACAATGTGACACGCTGGCTATGGGAACACAGGTGGGGACCAAATACTTCCACACAGCATGGGGCCAGGTGGGGGTAAGCCTGCCTGCTGGGAGTGGGGATTAAGGAAGAGGAATAAAGGATGCTTTGGCAAGGGCTGAGTGCTGGGGTCAGAGGTTGCAGGGGACTTGGGTCCCAGTCAGTGAAGGCCAAAATTTTGTGTGACTGGGGTCACATTCCTGGAAATGGGGCCACTGCAAGTGAAACTCCTCTAAATAAAGATTAGCATTCTGAGTGTACCACTGGGAAAAAACAAAAAAACAAAAAAACCCGAGGCTCAGAAGGATTCAAGGATCTGTCTGAGGCAATAGACTTTAGGGATGTGAATCCTACTCAGTCGCTGTGTGACCTTGGGCATGTTGCCTAAACTCTCTGGGCCTCAAGTTCATTATCTATAAAATAGAGATAATAATAATAGTGCTTTTCTCTTGGATTGTTATACACATTGAGCGAGCTAATAAATGGCTCAGAATAGTGCCCTGCATATGCTAAGTGATCAATAAATGCCAGTCACTGTGAACAAGTGAATGGCTTCTCTGGGATTGAAAACCATGTCCCTGGTCTCCCAATTGCACCCTCTCCTCCCTTCACAGAAGGGCAGGCACAGGTCAGAAGGCGGAGGGACAGATTCAGGGTTGACTTCTACTTACGACAAGATGGTATTTATTTGCATGTTGTGGATTTGTCCACACCCAGGTCTCTGGACACTTGTGCAATCTAAAACATACATACTACAAAGATGTACTTGTTGGCAACATGTTCCAGCATCACTGAATCAAGTGCCTTCTGCCACTGCACTGCCCAGTCCTCTAGGGATGACGGTCCCTCCACAGCAGCTGCCTGCTCAAGATGGCTGGGGGAGGGAAGTTCGCCTGGCTCACGGGATTCTGGCTGTGTGCCATGAGGGGCACAGGTGGCCGAGTGGTGAGCTCAAGTCCTCATGAGTTCACTGTACTCTCTCCAGCCCCCAAAGCCTGTGATCTATTGCAACTTTCCTGTCTTAATAAAGCTGAGGGACTTATTTAAATTTCAAAGTCTCACACGCAGCCAAGCAGGCACAGAAATCACAGCATATCGAGCGATGAATTGAGACATGATCCGATCCGCACGGCATGGGAGGGAGAAGAGGAGACGGAAGGAAGGGAATGGGAGAGGAGAGCTCCAAAGCAACGCTGAGTGTGGATCATTTCTTCACTCTAATTCGTTATCAGGGGGTTATCTCCACCTCCAAAGCTACATTCAGGTCTACCCCACTCACCAGATCCTCCTCTGACTTACCTATTTCTGTGAATGGCACCGCCATTTTGTCAGCCACCAAACTCAAAACATGAGTCATCTTTTGGCTCTGCCCTCTCCAGCCATGCCCAGTTCTTTTTGATTCCCAAGTTTAGGGTCTCTCTAGACTCCTTTCTCCCCTCTCCTCATTCTCTTTGGCACCCGAGGGTGAGTCTAGACTTGCTCCTGCCTCTAATATTTTGACAGTCTCCTCACTGGCCTTCTTACCCGTGTAGTCATTTGCGGCTGACTTGGTAAACCAGTTGTCTGGAAAACAAACAACTGAAAACAAAGCCTGATTGGCAATGCTCCCACATTTTCACGGGTAAATATTCATACCACGGTCCATCCAAGCATCCCAGTTACCAACGTGAGGCCACGGCATGCGGAGTTGGAAAGAGCAGCCTGGAATTGGCTCTTGCAAGCACACGACTGCCCGATAATCTAAGGAAGAGCCTGCCACAGATTTGTGACTTAAATGTGGAGTGTGTAACCTGGCACTTGAGGCCTCCTATATCTTGCTCTCAAGTCACCTGCCTGGCCCAGCCCACCACAGCACTACACGTGCCCACGAAGGCTGGGGGTGCTTCCGATCGCAAGTGTGACTCTTGCTTCCCGACTTCAGTGCCTTTATTTATACTGGTCTCTCTGCTCATCAGAAACTCCTACCCATTCTTTAAGACACTTCTCAAGTGCTACCCATCTCCTCTAGGAAGATTTCTTCTGAGCCCCTTGAACCAGACAAGATGTCCTTAGTATCTGAACTCCAGTAACATTTTGTTTGTACCTTTGTGCAGGACACTTATCACGATCTGCTATGTATCTGGCTCTAGGTGGGCTTCTCTTGGCCCCTCTTACTAGATCAGGATTTTCTCGAAGGTAGGGACTAGTGTGTTTTGGTTGTTCCTGAAGTGCCTAGCATATTTTCTTGCACATAGTAGGTGGTCAAGAAAGATTTGTTGAAATAAATTGACCCATTTCCTATGCCAGGATGGGACACTATTTACTTTTCATGAGCTAGAAGAATGAAAAGGTTTCTGAAAAGATTTCTCCCCAAGTCCTTTGTACTGCTGGCCCTGACACTGTGTCGCTTCCCGTGGAGCCTTTCCCTTTGTCTCCCAGCCTTGGCCTGGGGAAGCTGAAGCCTCTGGTTCCTGAGCCAGGCCTCTCACTCACCCATACCTCCCAGGATGTAAGATCAGCTCAGCCAGACCTAATGCTTCCTCCCAAGAGCTGGTTGGATTGGCTCCTGGCTAGGGTCGGCAAATGCAGCATTTGCCTAAAAGCCAGGCCCGGGCCTCAGCTGACCTAGGAAGCCTTGGCAGTGGAAACAGAGCTGGGGCCTTTCTGCCAGGCCTGGCACCGTGCTGTGGCTTGGCCTCTTCTGCTCTCGGCCTAAGCAGTCGCCAAGGCCCCTAGTGTGAAGGAATTTGAGTTCTAACTTTAGGTGGCTACGTGGCTGATGGCTGTGTTTGTGAATATCTCATTCCTACTTTGGTGGCCCAGCTGGTGGGAACAGAACGGGTAGTCATGGGACTGTCATCATGTGCTGTCCAGGTTAACATGTAGCATTTCTATTACTATTAACAGACTTTCTGCTCCTCACTCCATCTGTTCTCTGAAATAATTGCAGTTGTACAGACCATGCCTTCGCTACAGGCAAGCTCTGGGGAAGAGGATAGTGCTTTTATGAGAAAAAAAAAAAGTGTTAAAAAATAACAGCAAACATGAGAAGAGAGTGGGAATGAAGCTAACAGCAGGTTTCCAATTTCTTTCGGATTCCGGCCTGCAAAGGTGGCGTTTTCACACTTGTTTGGGGTGACCAAGCCCAGCCAGATGGGGGTGAGTGGCTGGGCTGGTGGCTCAGCCTTTTGGAGGTAGTGTTGGTCACCAGGGGATTCAGCCCCAGTGGAGGTGGGTGGACCCCTGGTCGGGCTACCCAATGAGGAGGTGCTAGGAAGGGGTGGGGCCCTGAGGAAGAGAGGCATTGTGGATGGCCTGGCATGTCCTGCTCCAAGGAGCTAGATGGGGTCCAGGCCTGGAAGAAATGGTGGGGAATCCTGAAGGGCTGGTGGGAGGTGGAGGTTGTGAGGTGAGCGACTGGGTCTGTCTGGGCCTCTCTCCCCATGCAAAATGGGAGGAGATCATCTCAATCTCTCATTGGAAGGGCCATTAGGAGAATGAGGGGGTCCTACAAAATATTAAGAATTCTGCTGGAGGGTTAGGAGAAGTGTAAAGGGCGATTGAGATGTGGTGTGTGAAACACAGGCACCATTAAAAGCCCCCAAACAAATACCTGTGGATTCCAAGCACTCTGATTTGTAAGCAGAGTGTGTGGAGGTTCTGCCTCTTTGTGGGATGAGGCACAGTGATGAGTACAACAACCTGATGGGTCTTTGTTCTCGTGCCTGCCTTCCCACCACCCAGTTTGTCCCTGCGAAGGGCTCAGCACCAAGTGTCCTATTTTATCCTCTGAAACTAAAGAATAGTGGTCTTATCCCCCACCCCCTCACCTGAGCCCCCATTGGAATGGCCAAGGAGGAAGGTACTGTTGAGTTTTTAGAAGTGAATTTGATGGAGAAACAAGGAAATGAATTAAGGGAACACAGCCATGTGATTACTAGGGCTTCTTCCAATTTCAAGGAAGTGTTTTGATTTGAAAGAAACCCACAGAATGGGACTGGTCAGCTGCAAAGAAGACATTTGTTGGGGAAAACTCGTGTGTGTGTGTGTGTGTGTGTGTGTGTGTGTGTGTGTGTGTGTATGTCCTTTTCTCAAAACCCATAAAATGATTTTTAAAAGATCCTGGAAAAGCTCAGGTGGAGAATCAGGGAACCATCATCTGATGATGATCACAGTACAAAACAATTCTCAGGTACTGAGTAGATTTTCCCTGTCTTTCCCATTTCAAATTACCCTCTAAACTGATCGGAAAGTTCTAGATCTACTTTAAAACTAGACTCAGTGAATCATAGATACAGATGGGCCTTTCTCTAAGAATTTTTGAAATACACAAGTATGAATGAAAATGTGGCACTGTTGGCTGGGAGGGGGTCCCCCCAAAACCTGGGTTCTCCTATTAGGAAATTGGAAAGGGAAGTGTGTTGAACTATTCCTGCCTATTCAGAAAATTCCAGTTTTATTTTAGGAAAATCCACATTTTCTCCTTTGGCTAAAGACTTGATGGAACATGAATCAGTTCCCTGAGAGAATGTCTGTGTAAAAGATGAATGAAATTATACTGATTGTTGGTATGCTTGCTTCCACCATGTCCTTGGGTGCTCCTCAAGGTCAGGGGCTGGTGGCGGGTTCTTAGTGTCCTCTACATCCATGAGGTATACAATAAATATGTATTCTGAATGCATGAATGAAATATATAACGAGCAGTACTAATAGCCACGGACTTCACCTTCAAGTAAACGCCTGTCCATAAAAAGTGAACCCTAGATGTACAAACTGATGCAATTAGTAATAAAAGATTAACAAGCAAATAATAGCTACTATTAATTGAGCCTTTTATATGCCAACCATTTCAAATCCCTTGCCTCACTTAATTCCAGAGTCAACATACAAGGTCAGCATTATTATTTCCATTTTAAAGATGAAAACACTGAGACTGAGGATAATTGACTAATATGCCCCAAGGCACGCTATTCGTTAAGTGGCAAAGGCAAAAATCAAATCAGTTCTGATTCCAAAGCTGGGGCTGTTAAGTGCTTTGTTAAACTATTATAGTTTTTTAAGGGGCTAAAAAAATGGCAGGAAAGGAAATTGCATTTAGTCTTTCAAAAGCTTGTGACAAGTTTACTTTCAAAATTAAGAACCTTTGGGGCCAAATATTTTGTCACTGATAGGGAATAGCTTAGAGATAGCAATAAACAAGAAACAAAAGGATCTCTCTCTCCATTCACTTACAAATTAAATTCTTTGGGGGCTCAATTCTAGGACTTCTTTTCTACATCTTTATGTAAATTGTGTGGGAGAGGAAGTTTACAATGAAACCCCCAGGTAATCAGATGATCGGGGAATCCTTTGGCAGGTGAAAATGCCACGTGATGGGGATAAATCCAGGCTGGCCCTGAGAGGCTGTACCAGGGCAGAGATGTGGGCAGATGAGCTCCGGGGCTGGGCCCTGGCAGAAAGAATTCTGGGTACTTCTGGGAGGACAATTCAGGAAAGGATATCACAGTCGCTACAGATCATTCCCTACAGACACCAAGGGGCTGTTGTGACCTGGAAGGACAACAGAAGGTCGGGCTCAACAGGAGGGAAACACGCGTAAATTAATGCATTACATTTGCATGGAGCCCTCATGTTTGCTTGGAGGCAATGTCTTCACTTTCACATGCTGCAGAAAGGCGCCACTAAAATAGTCAAATATAAGGGATGGGATGGAGCCAGGAGAAGGAGATAAGGAATGATTAAAGTATTTCAAGCCACTAAGAGTACAAATGTTCAAACACAGTCTTGGTCATCAAATCCTGGAAGGCAGAGTTAGAGGCAACTCTTTTTTTTTGGTGAGAGAGAGTGCACTTGGGGGGGGGGGGGGGGGTATGGGATTAGGGACAGAGGGTGAGGGAGAGAGAGAATCTTAAGCAGGCTTCACCACACTCAGCACAACATAGGGCTCGATCTCATGATCCTGCTATCATGACCTGAGCTGAAATCAAGAGTCAGACTTAACTGACTGAGCCACCCAGACGCCCCGAGAGGGAACTCTTGGTACTTGAAAAAGAAGCAGTTAGTATAGATAAGAGGAAGTGCTAACCTACACAGTGAGCCATAAACTCATCTACGTCATTACCCAAGAGGTGAGACAGGTTGAAAATATAAATTGCCCTTTAAAAGTTTTGGACAAACCGGTGGGCTATCAAGTCACAGTGGCTTCTTGGGTAGATAGTGACTTTTAGGAAGAGATCCTTAAGGCCTGATAGCAGAGAGGAGAATAGGGCCATTAAAAGTCTCTGGATGCAGTGGCCAGAGTGGCTGGCATTCTCAGCCGGGCAGACAATGGTTCATTTTGACCCAAGGTCCTGATCCTGATGTTCTTTTTGGGCTGAAGGGGTAAGAAATACTATGCATATATTCTGAGAAGAGTGAAAATGGTTAACAAAAAGTAATTTCCTGGTTCCTACAATTATGAGCCCACATAAGTAAAGTTCCACAGGGGGAACTTTAAAAATCTCAGGGTTGAGCACGTGGAGCTTTGGAAAGCTATGCCGATAAAGTAGAAAGAGCTTGCCTCAGTCACCAGCCAGGATTGCAACAGCCCTGAGAACCACAGCAAGAGTGTGCAGGGCCTAGAACCTGTGCAGCCCTTAGATGGGCAGTGCTTGCTGGAATGCTCTGTTGTTGCCATCTTGAAATTCTCAGTGATTTTTCATCTAGGGGTTCTGCGATTTCGTTCCGCACTGGGCCCCACAAATTACACAGCCAGTCCTTGTTAAGATCTACTCAGCTGGCATAATAATAGTGGGGGAGAGGGTCAAAGGAGGACCAAGGGAGAAGGCCAATCAAGGCAGCTGGATCCAAATGATGCCAGGAAGGGGAACATGTGTAGAATGGACAGTTTCCTAGGCAACTAGTGGCCCCATCTAAGTGTCATGCACACACTTTGCTAAAAACATTTCTTAATGGCGGGGATTAAAACAAGAGAAATAAGGCCCAGGGGAGCCTGGGGCATACCTGAGTTACTCAATGACCTGCTGTATGGCCCATCCTGAACAGAACCATCTGGAAAAGAGAAAAAAAAAAATAGGCCTTGATGGGCCTGGTCTCAAGTGGATGTTTTGTGGCTGAATGGCAGCCTTCCTCTTTCCCTAGTTTCGCCCTCCGATGTACGTGTTTATCGGAAACATTCTTAAATAATGACTTTAGTTTATGACAAGGGCCACTCCTGAGTTGTTTGGGAAGCCTGAACAGCTTGGATGCTGAATCGAGGGTGAGGACAATATTGTGAAGGAGAAAGAAAAGACACTCAGAGGAGCCCCAGCCCGGGCTGTGCCTCCCCACTCCTCTTGTCTTTCCCGGGGCCACTTCAAAGTGACATTTCTAGCAACTACTTCACGTTCAGGCCTCGGCTTCTCCATCTTCAGAACAAGTTATCTCAAACCCTTCTCAGGAATCAGCACAAAGATGCTGATTCTTGGCAGAGTCCTTACTGAGGTGGGTAGGAAAGGACAAACAATACTGCAGAAATCATTAACTCTAGTGCTCGTATTGTCCCAGAAATAATTACAGAAGGAAAACCAAGACGAGGCCCCAGAAATGCCCACAGACACTTACGCCGTATAAATTGGCATTTTTCAGCTTAGAAAAGGGAAGTTACTGTAAACCATGATGAGGCCATGCCATAAGGAAATCTCAAATCATAAGGCTTTGTCTGGTGAGAGAATTTAAAGTATCTCCATAAAGTTCCACGTACTTTTTTCTCCTTTTTCACTTAACTGCATTCTACCTTCTCTACTCTTTTCTATTCAGAAAAGGAGCTTTGATGGGGATGATGCTGACTCTGGGTGTCCAGAGAGGGAGAAGTCCTTTCCAGCTAAGGCGGTTTTATGGGTCTGCCCCTAACCCACTGGCAGAGCTGCTGCCTTGCCCACAGCAGGAGGCCGGCATATCCGAAACCTGACCTTGACTCCTTCTCTGCTCTCAACCCTTGTCCTTGATTGGACCACTTGGCCTGGGCAGGCAGTCCATAAACCAGCTAGTGTCTGCCCAGCACAAGAAAACTTAGGCTGGGCCAATCCTATTTGCCCTCAGCACTCAACCAGGTTCGTTAGCAGGGGGTGGTAGAAATCAGGGTCATATGTAGGTGAGAGTCACGAGGAGCTGGGATGACCAGTGTCCAGGGAGGGAATTCCAATCCTGGGACTACCTGGAGCCTGCCCCGTCTGCTCCTCATGAATTCCCCACATAAACCTACCCCACCTAAGGGTTGAAGCAGGCTTCTTGGTGGGAGGGTGGAGGGAAAGATTTCAGCTGGGCCCGAATGAGAACTTTTTAAGAGTCAGAGCTGAGCAGACATGGAATGGGCTGCTTGGGAGTAAGGGGAGGGTGGTGGAGAAGAGTAAGTTCACCATCACATGGTGGGGATGTTGTAGGGGAAACTGTGGGGCTTCTTCCAGTCCTGCCATTCTATGAGTCTACATGTATCAATCAGATGACTGGTCCATTCTGTATCTAGCTATCTACTGGGGGAAATGCTTTGCCAAACACAGGTTGCGGATCCATCCTAAATATTATTCCACCCAAATTTATTCTGCCCTCATGCCCCATAAGGCACCACTCACTGCCCCCACAGTACCCTAGACATCATTTCTTTAGGACTCTGTCTTCTGACCAAACCATGGGCTCCTCTGGGCAAGAGGCTCGGTTATCCTCACGACCTGGCTTGATGTCTGGCCAGGCAAGGAATGAATATATGAAACAACACATGAATGAATGATGTGGTTGGCAAGAGCTGGGACATACTGGCTTGGCTTGCAGAGGCTGGGGTAGGGAAGAACATATCAAAAAGGGCTAGAAATGCCAGGAGGAATGCCCTATAAGTTGAGCTCAATGCCCTTCTCCTATGCACACCTCCATCCTTGGGTGGGTCCAGGGGACCCTCTTCTCTCTATGTCTTCAGAATGTCACCCTCCCATGGCTGTCGGCCCCTCAGAGACATAGGAAGGAAGAGGCCGCATACTTAGGAGGCAGACTGGTTTAGCAGGAGGGCAATAGCCTGGGAAGTGCTGGGACCAAGAATTCTGATGCCACGTGACCTGGGCCAATCCCTCCTCCTCTCTGTGCCTCCTTCTCCAGGGTGGACAAGGCAAAATGGGGCTCTTAGAAGGTAGGGGCTCCAGCTTTTAAAAATGCTAAATCCCAGGGGCGCCTGGGTGGCTCAGTCGTTAAGCGTCTGCCTTCGGTTCAGGTCATGATCCCAGGGTCCTGGGATCGAGCCCCGCATCAGGCTTCCTGCCCTGCGGGAAGCCTGCTTCTCCCTCTCCCACTCCCCCTGCTTGTGTTCCCTCTCTGGCTGTCTTTCTCTCTGTCAAATAAATAAAAAACCTTTAAAAAAAAATGCTGAATCCCGGATTGGGAGAAGATCTGGTAACCTTAGTTAACCCAACATGGGCATCCTCGTCACCCTGTCCTGAGAGATCTGGTCCTGTTCCCCCACCCCACCCCAGACCCCCTCATTTGGCTATAACCCAGGGGTAATAGAAGACACCTCACCATGATTCTCAGCCCTCTTTCTTGGAGAGGAGAAGGCTAGAGTGGTAGAGAGCCTAGGTCTATACCCACCAAAGCCAGATACGAGGCGTGGCACCAATTCCAGAACATCCCAACCCTGCTCCTTCCTGAGAGGGAGCACGCCAGGCCTGGGGGCTCCTATTCTCTGTCTGTATCTACCATGACCCATGAGTGGCCAATACTGGGCAGTAGCAAAAAGGGGACTGGATGCAAACAACACGTACGGCATATAGCGTTTGCTCAGCCCTTGCCTTGGGCTCAGACCAAGTACAGCCAGCATGTGCTGGTGATAATGGACAGTGGCAAAAGCCACATAAAGAAGGGAATCTTGGGGAACCAGGCCCCAAGATAAAAAGAATTACATTGTTTCTATCCCTGTGAGTGATGTTCATCTCCACCCTATCCCCCAAGCCACTTCCTTTCCCGTACAATGTCCCGTGACTACAGGGAAGGCATGTTGAACCATCCCTCTGGAGCAGAGAGAAGGGAAGTGGGGATATTATGAAGTCTGTTCTAGGCTCCGTCAACAAGCAGGGCTCAGAGCTGGAAGCCGGGTGGTATAGTTCTACACTCTCATGCCCTGGCACACAAGCCTTTAAGGGGCTCTTTTGCTTTGGAGATCTCGATCTTTTAACATATATCCTTGGGAAAGAGTCCCCCACTCCATCTCTCTGGTCCCTTTAAATCCTACTGTCTTAAAGGTTTTATGGGGTCCGCCTGGCAGGAAGAAAGAGCACTGCTGTGTGGTGAGAGGGAGACCTGGGCTTGGTTCTGGTTTGGTCACGAACTAGCTGGGTAACTTTGGGTCTCCTCATTGTTGGAAGGAAGGGTTGGATGGGGTGGTAGGCTAGATCCTCTGCTTATCTCAGGCTTTATCTTTTTTTTTTTTTAAGATTTTATTTATTTATTTGACAGAGAGAGAGACAGCGAGAGAGGGAACACAAGCAGGGGAAGTGGGAGAGGGAGAAGCAGGCTTCCCACTGAGCGGGGAGCCCGACGCGGGGCTCGATCCCAGGACCCTGGGATCATGGCCTGAGCCGAAGGCAGACGCTCAACAACTGAGCCACCCAGGCGCCCCTCAGGCTTTATCTTAAGTAAGTGCAAGGGCAGAGGCACCAGGCAGCATGTCTGTGGGTGGGAAAGCAACCCCAGCCCCTGTCCTCTTCCCCGCGGCGGGGGGCGGGGGCGGGCGCTTCCACCCATCCCACTACCCTTCTTTCTAACATGTGGTGCCCCAGAACAGCATCAGGGAACACTAGAAGTGCGGGAAACCAGACGAAGGCCTGCATTCCATGTGGAGGAAGTCAGGACCCCTCTGAGCAGCCTGCTTGGCACCACCCCCAGACCCTGAAATATGCCAGGAAGGATGCCTGGGTCTGAGGTGGCTGCCGGAGAACACTTGGGTTCTGAGCCTTCCACTCTCAGCAGGGGTAACTGCTGAACTCTGTGAGCCAAACACCTCGAAAGAGCTAAAATGACTTTAAATGCCTAAACATTTTTAAACAAACCTTACAACACAAGGCTTTTAATTTTTTTTCTATCCCAGTGCTAAAGCTCTTTCTCTCTCTCTCTGTGTCGCTTTCTCTTTTGGGGGGAATTCAAAAGCCGTTTTATGCCTCATTACCTGCACACTGTGAGTGATGTCTGTCGGTCCATGTGCTGTAAATACCTTAAATCATGCTTCATTAAGAATATCTATGGTGCTATTAAAGAGCTATAATAGACAACGAGTTAACAGATGATTAAAGATGAATTCCATTTGTGTCAGTCACCAGCCAGAGAGAGACGAGGGGCTGT
Organism: Neomonachus schauinslandi; assembly: GCF_002201575.2. NCBI lineage: Eukaryota > Metazoa > Chordata > Mammalia > Carnivora > Phocidae > Neomonachus > Neomonachus schauinslandi. The sequence continues at coordinate 44,330,310 of NC_058404.1, forward strand.
AAGTTCTCAACTCATTATCGAAGGGAGTGCAGCTCTCCCGGTGCCCGTCCTGGATTTGTGAGGAGTAGGAAGGCAAGGGAGGGCTGTCTGCTTGCCAGGAGTGGAGATGGGCCGCATGATGGCAGGGTAGGCTGGACCAGGGGAGGATGAGCAGATGGGACCCACCAAAGGGAATGGAAAGGGGGAATCCTGCAGGGGCTCAGAGAAAGGTGTGTGTGTGTGTGTGTGTGTGTGTGTGTGTGTGAGTGAGCGTGTACACTCACTCCCAGGCACGCATGTCAAGGGCTGTGCTCACCGTTTCACAGCACTGTCAGCTCTGCCTGGCTGTTTCCCTGCACAGAGTCAAATTCCACTTGGAGCCATAAGAAACAGATCAATCTTGAATGCCTGGTAGCCAGAGAAAAATAGGCAAGTAGAGAGGAGGAGGGGGAGTCCCCAAGGAGGAGACACTGGATTTTTGGTTGTAGCAATGGCAGGTAGGAAGAAAGGAGAAATTTCCTCTCCTCAGCAGTGTTTTTGGAGAACAAAAGATGAGTATCACCAAGAAAAAAAGTGTTTGGCAAAAAGATGGGACCACCGAAGAGGGTAGTTTCCCATTGAAGAAGTGTCCCTTAAAGACAGTGCACTGTCTCGTCTCTGATCTCTTCGTAGAAGCACCTGGGCCTGCCACTCCAGAGTCAGAGGATCTCACTCCCCTTCGCCCTACTGTAGTCCACCAACAGAGATCTGGAGATCACCGGGTAGCTTAATTCCCAGCCAGTGCTGGGGACGACGCTGACTTCAGGCAGGGCTGGATGGGGAAGCTCATACTCAGAAACAAAGATGAAGGCAGTTCTAACAGAGGACTTTAGCATTCTCCATGGATATTGCATTTCTTGTTGTCCATCCTTTACAAGAAGATTGGAATTATTCTCCCATTTGACAAGTGGAGAAACTGAGGCACTGAGTCAAAACAGATTCTGGCTATTGCTTGATTAATAGATATTCTCTGCCTTCTACCTGCAAGATATATTTCTGGCCTGGTGGAGGCCAAAGGCATTGAGGACGTGGTGCTTGCTTTCAAGAAGCTTCACAGTCTAGCTGTGAAGGTGGAAATCCCACGGCATGGGCAGGGGAAAGAGAAGCTACCAACCTGAGGTCAACTAGAGGGCAACGAGATGGGGTAGAAGATGCAACTCGGTCTTAGCAAGCTTGGCTGAATCTAGTGCTGCCTGTGCTAATGATAACACATTCAGTTCCTCTTGGCATCTTCTGACCCAGACGGTCTTTCCATGCCCACTGCCAAGTTATACTGGCTTTGCTGGCAACGCTGATGTGTGGCATTATGCTATTCACGTCCCCAGTGCTGCTGTCACGCTCTCTGACATCCTGTGTGTCACCTGCCATGCTGTCTTGAACGTCTTACTTGGCCTGGGGTGTTACTACAACTTTTCACTCTTCACATCTACTTTTTATGCAAAAAAAAATTAAAAGATGTCAAAATCCAATGCTTCCGATTTCTTTCCCATGGGGCGCAGCTGAGACATTCATGTGTCCACGGCTTTAGTCTGTCTTTTGTTGCTGTGGAATGCCACCAGCTTGTGCATGGGGCTGGGAGAAAGGTTCTGAGCATGTCCTGGGAAGCAGATGGCATGTGTGGCCGTTTGATAAATGCTGGGTGGCAGGGAACAGAGAGTGGATTGGGGTGAGGGGGTGGAGGGCACAGAGGGACTTGGTCTGACTGGGTGCTTTCCAGTTCACCAAGGGCACCTACACGTATGGACTCATGGGGTGCCCAGAAACCCTGCGAGAGAAGAAGGCATTATTATCATCATCCCCCTTTCAAGACAACGAGATCTGTGGCTCAGCAAGGAGAAGTGGCGGGCGTAGGACATGGGCTGGTGCGTGACAGAGCCTCCCCTGCTTTAGGATCAGGGTAGATGGGGTGATGATCAAAAATGGGAAGGAGAGGAGCGGCTGGTACCCAGTGGCCAGCAGTTCAAACTACAGTAACAGGACAGAAGGGATGGCCTGGCGGGAGGAAGTGACTGAAGTGGATCTGGGAAAGAACAAAGCCACGGCCTCCTCATGGCAGCGAGCCAGTCTGCTGGATGACCTGGGAAGCCAGAGAAGAAAGTCATGTTCAAATAGCCAGGGAGATAATCAATGGTGAGTCAAAAGCTACAATCTGGCCCAGGGGTTGGGGCTATGCCACCTAGGAGGGGTTCTCCTTGGTGTGAAAAAGAGCATATCTTCATAGCAAGTGTGTGTGTGTGTGTGTGTGTATGTGTGATGTTAAAAAAGAACAAGGGCTATGGGCCCCTATCTGACGGTGGAGTCTGCCATTTACTCCTTGTCTTAGTTCTTCATTTGAATTACGGAGGTACTGATACTTTGTGGCTGGAAAATGCCATGAGGCACAGATACATGGAGCCATGTGTAGCTCATAAACCCGAAGGCTGCTGCATGCCGACGGTGCTTACTAAGAGCCACAGCGTCCCGGGCCCTTGGGGAGGGTTAGGAGGAAGGGGCCTCTGCTGGGTTCCCAAACCCTCTCACTGCAGTGGGATCCAAGTTTAGAAAGGAGTTGGAATAGACTTGGGTTCAGATTCCACCGGCTCCATGCCATGTCCCACTTCCAGGAAAAGAAACGGGCTTGTTGGAAAAAGAAAACAGACTCAGAAGGCATCTTGGGCATCCAACAGTTCTTAGGAAACAGCATTTGGGCAAACATCACTGAATCAGCAACACTTGGATCCGGTTTCCATTGACAGCTTCACAAACTGAAGATCGAGAGGCTGGGGACCTGGGAAGGCAACTTTCTGAGGACAATGCCAAACACATCTTGCCCTGGGTGGTAGTCTCTACTTCCTCCCTCCCAACCACGTCTGGCTTGCAAGGTGCCTCTAGTAAGTGCTAACACAGAGGGCTCTATAGAGACCTCTAGGCTTCTGGAGAAAGGGGATGCAGAAGACCCTGGGCTGGAAGCTCAAACATCCGGCTTGAGTTATAGCCACACTGATTACTGGGTTACCCAATGCCCATTATTCATGACTTTGTATTCCAGTTTCTTCTGAATTAATTTTTGACACTGTACACATTCCTATCAAGGAAGTACTTTCGGATCCTCAGTGAAATGTGGTAAGAAAAACCCTTTGGGATTTTAGAACTAGAGGCTGAGATGGGAGATCATCTGGTATACCTTTATTATTGTACAAAGGTCGAAACTGAGGCTCAGGAAGGTGTAGTGACTTGTCCAAGGCCACAAAGATAGAACACTCCAGTGCTTTTCCACGGTGCCACCTACTGAGAGAACATCAGAGAGTTCTGAAGATGAACGTGAGCAGAAAAATCCTTTCTCTTTCTTGCTTGTTGGAATCCCATCACCCTTAGCTGCCAGAAAGAGAGGACACTACAAAGCTCCCCAGAAAGCGCAGGCGGAAACTAGGGGGAAGGGGGAACGTGCGCCAGCCCTGATAATTGAATCTTGGTGCGCAGAGACAGCCAGGTGCACAGCAATTGAGTTAAGTGGAAAATGCCATTTCCGTATTGTTAGAGGCCTTCTCAGCCCAAGGCCCTGATCATTTACTCCAAGCACCTGGTGGTCTCGTGCATCTGACCCCAGCTCCCAGCTGAGCCACGGGCCAGCTGGGATCAGCCGTGTGGGGCAAGGAGAGAAATTAATTTTCAATCCCCAGGGACCACCGTTGGTAGCTCAGCAGCCAAGGATTATACAGACCTGTAGAGAATAGAGCACAGTCCCTCTGGGGGAGTTATTGAACTCCCAAATGCCACCGGTGGGACGATGCAAGGGAGGGGGTGTGGGGTGCTGCTGAAACAGACTTTATTGGCAATCCCATCACTGTGACTTAATGGACATCTCTTGCTGATTTCTCTTCCGAATATTTAATTTCATGCTCCTGCCCTCCACCTCCAAAGCATCAACCCTTAGACAGTAGAACAGCCGAGTTTCTTCTTTCCCCCGCTACCTGTTGTTTTGAGGCAAGAAATTGCTTTTGTGAAATGAATGGCCTTGCTCTGATTACACGAATGAATCTTGTGGGCTCCTACTTCTCACTTTCAAAGACTTTCAAAGGAGCACAGACCTCCCAGTTTCTTTCTGAACACAGGTAAAAAGGAGCCAGGCTTAGTCTACTTTCCCTCTGAGCCCACCTTTTCTAGTAGTTGGTAAATGAACAGCAGTTAAAAACACACCACAACAACACCCAACCAGAAAGAGCCTGGAAAATCTGTTTCCCAACACAAACTTGGTTCCAGCAGAGTCTTTTGTGAGTGTGAAGAAAATATGAATTATGGTTCCTGGCCGTGCAAAGTCCTCACTAAAAAGAAAAAAATATAAGAAAGAAAGAAAATGCTACATCTGTTTCCATTTCACTTGCTCACATGTTGAAATACATGGATGAGGCATCCCTCTAAATTTACCAGGTCCTAAGCAATTAACAATTAAAAAAAAAGACTAAAACATGATAGCAACGTTTTTGAAAAATGCAAAATGCTACGATGCGCGTGTTAATGTGTTCATTTCTACTGTACTGCATTCCTTTGCAATCCTGGTGCTATAGGAAAAGTGGAGTGAGCCCTCAAAAAAGGAACAGGGCATCATTAGCACAGTGAGATCCCTATCTCAGCCCGCAGCAATTACCATCCCGAGAAGCCTGCAGGCTGCCAGGCGCTTTCATTACCAGGGGAGTAACGGGTCACTCACCTCTAGCCCCCATCTGGGGCTAGAACAAGCATTTTCCGCCCTAAGGATTCCAGCTTCATTTAAATCTGTAATTGCTTTGATTTCAGAATGCATGGAACATGGAGACTTTCATGACTAAGAATTATATTAGTCAATAAGTTTGCGACTTTTATGAATCATTAGCCCTCAATTCAGTCCTTTCCCACACTGGTCTGAACCAGTGTAACAGATTTATTCTTTCCACCCGTGGGGATCAGTGCAATTTCCCTTCAAGACCACCTGTTCCAGGGATAATTAGTTTCTCTGGGTCACGGAAGTGGGATGAAATCGGTGAATGCAAACAGGAGTGTTATTCTTGCTTCCATACTAAAGGCAGTCAGTGCTGGGCCCCAGAAGGAGTTTCCTGAAAATTCCTTACATTTATTGAAAGCTTTTAACTTTTCAAACTCCTTAACATCTATTAGCTCAAGGCTCCTGGTAGGCAGGTGCCCTTCTCCCCAGAGAGAGGGTCGCAAACCTCTAGTCCTGTGTTCTTTCAATTCTATAACTTGCCTCGCAGTAAGATCCTTCCACCGAGGTGAGTCACTGTTATGTCCCTTTGGGGATTTGGAGCCCAAATCCTGGAGACCCAACACTCCTTCTCTGGGCTAAATACATGATGGTCTGAATCCATGGATGGTTCTTACCTGGGTGGTTCTTATCTTGTCAGGGCAAAGGTAAAGAAACACTTCCTCCAGACCTTAGGAGGGACTGGACGGATTGCAGGAGATGCATCTTGGTAGAGACAACAATTATGCCAACTGCTGATGGTTTCTGATAAATTGGCCCTACTTAGCAAGAACTTACCTTACCCTCACTCCCACCCCAACACCAGAATCCAGAGACGAGACAATGAAAAATATTCATATAAGAGAAGATAATTAATGCATGCAATGCTCTATACAGATAGGTAATATCAATATCAAAGCCTCACCATGAAAAACTCAATGCTTGATTCCAGGTGCTAGGGAACTGGACACGGTCCTGCCCTTTAGGAGTTTACGGAGTGAAAAAGTGGCTTAGAGATTAACAACAGGCTCTGGGAAAGGACGCTACTTCTGCGGTATTCATTCTCACTCCTGTTTCTGTCCATAATGCTCCAGTTTCTACAAGAGATGAATCCTGACTGGCACTTTCTCTGTATTTCCCCACACCTGCCAGGACAATGCCTTTCACTGAGGGCACCAAAAACACGTTCACTCCCTACCTGTCTCTGGGGCTCTATCAGGGCCTGGCATCCACTCCTCCTACACAATCAGCACACACAGCAGTGCTGGGGAGGAAACTATAATAAAAATAAGCGGTGTTGCTGTAGGGACCAGTCTCAGGAACATCCCTAGGGGAAATGAATGTAATTGTACCTTGACGATACCCAGGGACATAAAGAACCTCCAAAACACCCAGGAAAAGGCGGAGGAATAATCAGGCGCCGGGGCAATCAGGAAGCAGAAGAGTTAATGTCTTTTCTCCCGGGCTTCACTTGGGGAATTTGAATTCTTGATCAAGCGATTTGTCAGGATTGTTGTGTATTTACTGTAATTATAGAACATCAAATGTGCATTGACGTAATTACCATAAATATGTGTAAAGACATTATAACATGTAATTATGTCATATAATTCTTTAATAAAGCATGCAGAAGAAAAATTACTCTGCACATGCTCAGTGCACATCTTTTTCTGACTATTTCTACTGAAGGTTTTATTTGCTCCCAGCCCCCCGCCCCCTCTTCAAAATGACAGGGGCAGTTCTTCCCACTTAGGATTAACTAGCAGAGAATGTGTGTGCAGGCTTGTGCAAGTGAGCATATACGTGCGTGCTTGCACACACACATACACACGCACGGGAAGAAAAGGCATCTCCACAGCCCAGCAGAGGTGAAATGGCTCAGGTGTGAATAGCACATTGCTGGTGTGGAGCACTGCCTTCATCATGGCGGGGTGGCCAGCCCCTCTCCTATCCCTCCGCCCTTGCACAGGGTGGACACGCCAGGGCACAGCCCACGTGATTTGGTGGCATGGACAGCCCCTAAGAGAGAGATGCTTGGGAGGATGTTGACACTATTCTGAACCCAGGGACCTTTTCTGAAGACGTGAACAGGAAGCAAAATCCCGGGGTGAAATGTTCAAGCAGAGTCTGGACTTGTCAGATTGTCACTGGAAGACTAGAACAGGTTTAAATTCCTTTCCCAGCTCTCAGAGAGTCGAGTAGATGTGGAGTCTGTGTTCAGAGCTACATTTTCCATAGTCTTCCCTTTTACCCCTTGGGTCTTTTGGAGGCAATGCCTCCCTAAAGTCCAGGGTTCTTGAAGTATTATGTTAAATTAAATGGGAGAGAATGCTTTAATGGGTGGGGAAGGTCTTCCCAACAATATCAAAATAGAAATCATAAAGGAAAAAGACTGATAGTTTTGACCAGACCAAAATGTACAATCCCTCTATAAGCCCCCCCAAAACAGCAATAACAAAAAAACACCGTAAATATAGTAAAAAGCAGACAAAAGACCAAGGAAATATTTGCAACATATACGACAGAGGGGATAATATCATTAATGTGTCAAAAAGCTCTGACCAATTCGGGAATAAAAACATCTGAATAGGGGCGCCTGGGTGGCTCAGTCGGTTAAATGTCTGCCTTTGGCTCAGGTCACGATCCTGGGGTCCTGGGATGGAGTCCCACATCCAGTGGGAAGCCTTCTTCTACCTTTCCCTCCCACATCCAGTGGGGAGCCTCCTTTCCCCTGCTCATGCTTGCTCTCTCTCTCTCTTGCTCTCTCTCAAATAAATAAATAAAATCTTTTAAAAAAAAAGAAAGAAAAACATCTGAAAAGAAAAAATGGGCAACAATGGACAGAAAAATCACAAAATAAATATAAATGACCAAAAAGCATATGAAAAAAAAAATCTGACCTAACCTGTAAAATCAAAGAGGGAGATACTATTTTTCACTTATCAACTGGTATTATTTTAACAAATTATAATACCCAGTGTAAGTGAAGGGTTGAAGGTATGGGAATAGAAATTGGTTTAACTTTCTTGGGGCTGATTTGGCACTAAATATCAAAAACCTTGAAAAGGAGCATAACTTTTGACCTATTAATTCTTCTTATAGGATTTTACACTAAGGAATTAAAAATATAGTCAAAGATTTAGGTCAAAGTTCCCTGACAGCAAATTATTTATAATAGTGAAGGGAAAAAGTCCTTGGAAACAACAGAATGACCAACAAAGGGAAACTGGTGAACTGAAGTCTGGTAGAGTCATAACCCCCTGGAATATCATTCAGCCATTAAAAATGAAAGATGAGTGTGTGATGACATGAACAGATACAAAATTATGTGAAAAATTAAATTAAAAACCAGTATAGGAAGATACAATTTATAGATAAAAAAGTTTTGGAGCATATTATTACTACCAGTCATCTTTTAGTGTTATAGTAAGGGTATTTAACTCCTTGCCCCCTTCCTTCCTTCCTTCCTTCCTTCCTTCCTTCCTTCCTTCCTTCCTTTCTTCCCTCCTTTTTAAAAAATCAGAATAGTCCAAAATCTTAAACATTTGGGTTATTTTAAAAGTACACTAAGTGGTGTAAGCCGATGTGCATGCACACAACATGCACGTGCATGCGCGCACACACACACACACACACTTTGATTTAATGCCCTGATGTGGCCATTTATATCACATGGGGCTCCCACTGCATACCAAAAGCTACACTCTTCTCTCTGCCTCTGGCTTCCAATCACTCATCACAGAAACACTCATGGCCAGGAATGGAAGGGTAGATGCACAGGGTATTTTGGTCTATGTGCAGTGAGAAAGATTCATAGCAAGTAAATACTAGAACAAGAATTAGAAGCCAAGATGGTAGATCAGGAGTGAGCATGTTTGGTAGGGTCTTTGAACTCAGGACTCATGGGATGAATCTTTCAACTGAAGCCACAGGAGAACCCTAAGTAACGGGAACTTAGACTAGATTCTAGTGGGATGCAGAGTCCAGAACCAAAGAGTGAGGTGGAAGTGAGTTACTAAACTGAAAAGCCAGTAACTGAGGTCAAATACTGAAGTATTCCTAATGAGCTTCTCTCTCAGTCTGTCTCATTTTGTACACATTTAGGGCAGCGTATTGAGTCAGGGAGCAGCGAGCCATGGAGATGAACAGGAAACACTATTCAAGAGGAGAGCTCTCTGTGAGAACGACCTGAAATAGGTGTTGTCCATGGCTTGACTTTGAGATGCCCCATGGTACATGGTGCCTGGTGCACAGTCCATGTTTAATGGACTAAGGATGGGGTAAGCTCTTTGTTGTTATCCCAACCATCTCTGGCACCATTTTCTAGAGCCTGGGGCCCATGTGGTAGAATCCTTTGAAGTGACCAGGGTTAAGGCATTTTGTTCTTGCTGCTATTATAACTAAGGAGGGGTCCTCTCCAGTGAGAAGGTGTGGCTTTAGCTGTACCAACAACACAGTTGGTCAGAGCAGGATGGTGTGGGTGTAGAAACGGTGAAAGGAACAGTCAAGATTCCCGCATGTATTCTCATCAAGTTCCTTTCTCAGAGGTTGAGCAGCAAAATAGCTAAGACATCGAAGGAGTCTAACTGTGTTAAGCACTGTTGCCCAAGAAGGGAATTAGCCAGGCTCTAATGAATGACCACTCAGCTTAAGGTCTAGCATCAATCTCAGAACAAGAATTTTCCTCTTCTGTTCTCATCTTGGTAAATGTAGTGATAAGGGGCATACAAAATACACCTGCACAGGCAAATGTTTAGTTCCAGCATCCTTGGAGAATGCATAGTATTATGTTAACATTCAATAACATTCATCCTGTTATTCAGATTTCAAAGTATGTCATCAACTCTACCCCATTCATCTTCTTGATATCCTTATAAAGCAAGAAAGAAATTATTACACTCATTTTAGATGTGAAAAAAGAAGACATAGAGAAGATAACTGTAGCCTTAAAATTTCATATTAAATAAATAACAGCTACACGAAGAGGTCTGTCTTTGGCCATCTGGTTCGCAACTCCATCTAGAAGTCAGCATTGCATGGGTGTCCCCGTGACACCAAACACTTAAAAAGGGAAACAAATTCCAAAATGTCAGAGGCCACCTCACTTCTACTTTCAACAAGTAAGCCGTTTGTCTTACGCTGAGAAAAGCCCAGCCTACGAAGCAAAATAAGGCAGCACCTACCAGGGAGCCCTATCACGGGGCCATCACATCATCGCCCCTGGAGACTGCACCCTGGGATGAAGTCAGGGGTGGGAAATCCGAGTAGCTGGTGATGCAGAGCCGGTAATTTGCCAAGCGTTGAGCTTGTAGCTCTGAGGTTGCTTACGAATATTCAATTTGAAAGGAGTCAGGCTAATCAGGCTGAGCTCTCATTAGTTTCCATTAGTGCAGCTGGGGCTGAAACACTCCATGGGGATCTGTTCAAACCAAAGGCAGCAGAGGAAGCAGCCAGAGGCGCCCAGGTGCAATGGGCCCTCACTGTCCCAGGTGGGGTGAGCCTTGGGGTCTGCTTGTCAGAAGAGTTCGGGTTAGCATAGAACTAACAGCTTGGCACACCGGCCCAGACAGTAGAACAACTGTATAGTAGCCAAGGCTGAAGAGCATATTATAAGACCCACCTCGGCCATATATGAAGTCAAAGACAAAATTTTAAATTCCACCCTTTTTTGGCACAGCATTCAAGGCCCACTTGGCCTCCCTTTGGCCTTATCTCTCACCATGTCCCTCCCTCCTTATACTTTAAGTTCTGACCCTCTGGGTTAAGTGTCCTTTCCTTGAACACATCCTACACTCTGCCTCTTTACCTTCCTTAACTCCTTTGTTCTTGCTGCTTCCTTCCCCATCTTTTTTTAAAAATTGTGCTAGAATACTCATTACATAAAAATGTGCTATCTTAACCATTTTTAAGAGTACAGTTCTGTATGAAGCACATTCACATTGATGTGCAACTGATTTCTAGAACTTTTTTCATCTTGTGGAAACTGAAACTCTATACCCACTAAACAACTCTCTATTCCCCCCAGCCCCTGGCAACCACCTTTCTACTACCTGTCTCTAAGGATCTGACTACTTTAGGTGCCTCATTATTTGTTGTTTTGTGACTGGCATAATGCCCCTAAGGTTCATCCGTGTTGTAACATGGGTAAGAATTCCTCCCTTTTTCATGCTGAACAATATTCCATTGTATGTATATACCGCATTTTGTTGATCCATTTTTCTCTTTTCTGCCCTCTCAAAATCTGACTCTGTCTTCAAAGCTTAAAGCCCAGGGTACCCATCTGATGAAATTTTCTTCAAGACCCTCAGTTACAGCTAGCTAGTCATTCACAAAGATCTTTGGAGCATCTACTCTGTACCAGGTCCTGTGCTGGCAACAAGAGCACCAGGGTGTCTCCCCTTCTAGTGTGTCCAAGCCCAGCTTCCTGGCACATTGTTCAGGAACGACTCCAAGACATCCCTCCCGGGCCATGTTCATGGCCCACCATGCTGCCTCGAGGTCTCCTTGATGGTTTTCCCATAAGCTGTCTGCCTTGGAAGCTCCTGAGGACCCGGGCCACGTCTTCTCTCAGCATCCCCAGTCCCCAGCACAACAGATCCAACATAAGAAATCATCAAGAAATACTTGTTCGAACAGAGTCAAATTTGGAATGCAGGACTTCTTGACTTCTAAGTGACTGATGAGTGACACAGCTAGTTAGAAGGCAGAGCTCACCTCACTGCCAGAGCGCTTTCCTGATCTGGGAGCCCAGCCACAGGGTGAGATTCCAATCCCTGATGGCAGAGTGGGGGGCTTTATAAAAGTATCTTACCTTAGCTTGCTGATGTCAGCATGTGCAGAAGGAGACATTCGATTAGCCCTGTAACAGCTACTAATTGTAGTAGCTAAGGTGTGTTGGGCTCTTTCCATGTACCGGGCTTTCTAAGTGCTTTCTACAGACTAACTGAATCCTCACAACAAACCCCAGAGATAGGCTTTATCTGGGATAAGCAAATATCTATTATTATCCCCATTTTACAAATGATGAAACCGAGGCACAGAAAGGCTAAATACCTTACCCCTGCATCCAGAAGGGAAATTAAATGATATCAGATTTGCCAGAAACTTGCCTGCAAACCCAGGCAGGCAAACTCTTCGTGCTCCGCTGTTCTGGTATGAACATCTTGCTTTGGCAAGATCCGATGTAGATTACGTTTAGCAGAACCCATTTGGGAATCTCTTTAAAACATTAAAAGGGGGCCCTCTGACGTCAGGGACCTGTTTTCTGTTTGGGCTTCTTCAGTGTTGTGCAGCCCATCTGGATTCTGAATTTCCTTAGGTCCAAGGGATGCCAACTGGATTAAAAAGAGATAGCAAGAACTAGGAACTTCTCTTGACAGAAAGGTGTAGGGTGGAGATGGTGGGCAGGGGAAATGAAAAGAAATGGAGAGAAAATTGTTTCAGTTGTCATTTATAATAACCTCAACCCAATCTTTCACTTTAGTAATAAGATCTTAGGAGCAATTTGTTAGGATTTGACCAGCACACTGGCTGGTTTGGGGAAGGGAGGGGCATTAAGAGTGATTCTTTCCTCTTCTCCCACCAATCCTGAGTTCATCTCTTGTTGGGCTAAGCAGCGAGTGAGTGAGGCAGAGAAGGGGTGCCTGGGGTGCAGGAAGGAGGGGCAGAACTCCGGGGGCTGTAGGAACCAAATGGAATGGCTTTGGAGGGAGGGGTGGGGTTCAGCCAGGGGAGCAACTAGAGGAGGGAAAGCCACAGAGGTGGTTATTATTCAGAGACCAAGGAGACTGGCTTGACTAGAACGGAGAGTTTACAGTTGTCAACCTGGGCTTTCTCTTATAACCCAGGGACCACTGTGGAAAACTGAAAAGGAGGGCAAGGCAGAGTTTTTGGCAGATGAATACAGTTGCAGTCTGTCGGACAGGCTGGAAGGAAGACAGAAAGCAAGACCACGAGGGGACTGCAGTGGTTGGTTTTGTGTCCCCAGTAAGGCTAGGCTACAGGATCCAGTTATTCACTCAAACACTGGTGTTGCTCTGAAGGTATTCTGTAATTGGAATTAATGTCCACAGTCACGTGACTTTGAGAAAAGGAGATCATCACAGATGATCTGAGTGGGGTCTGATTCAATCAGTTGGATTTTCCTGGAAAGAAAAGTTCCACCTGTGGACTTCAGCTGACCCCAAGGGTTTCTGGCCTGCCCCACGTGACAGCCCGCACTGTGGATTGTGGGCTTGCCTAGCTGGCCACTGCAATGTTGCAAGCCAGCTCCTTGCAATCAATCCCCTACTATGTATCTCCTACTGGGTCTGTCTCCCTGGTTGAACCCTGACTGACACAGCGACAGACCACTAGTATGGTTTTGGACTAGGCAAAGGAGACTGGCCCAGACTTGAGATGGGAGAGTGAGATGCAAAGACCAATAGTACCTGGAGTGGCCCACAGGTGTGGGGTAAGAGAAGCACCCGGGGTCCTGCCCTCCCTCTTCCCACTAGTCACACAAGTAACCCAATCTCTCTGGGTCTCTGAAAACGCCAGCTTGAATCATACCTCCAAGATGTCTTCCAGCTCTAACATTCTATGACTCTATGTCCTAATCAATTCTCCACAAGACAATCTCATCTTCGATCAAAAATGGGACTTTCTTCTTTTTTTTTATTTTTTATTTTTTTTCTCCTGGAATCTATTTTATTATTCCTTAAATCTTTTTTTTATTCTTATGTTAATCCCCATACATTACATCATTAGTTTTAGATGAAGTGTTCCATGATTCATTGTTTGTGCATAACACCCAGTGCTCCATGCAGAACGTGCCCGCCTCAATACCCATCACCAGGCTAACCCATCCTCCCACCCCCCTCCCCTCTAGAACCCTGTTGTTTTTCAGAGTCCATCGAAAAATGGGACTTTCTTCTAAGTGAAATATATTTTCTTGCCCCTGGAAGAGCATTTCAGAGATTACAGGGCCAATGGTTGTTTTCCTAAGTATCCAAGACTGAAAATAAAGGAAGACATCAAGAGAAGACTTCACTGGATCCCCAAACAGCAATGGAGGTTGATCAGCAGGTAGAAGTGCTGGAAGTACAGCCCTATCAAACAGAGGATAGAGGACTCTGTCAATATTCATAACAACTAATATTTATTGAGGGCTTACCACATACCAGACGCTGTTCTAAGTGCTTAAATAGGCATGAACTCTTCTAAACTTCACAATAACTCTAGTATATACCCAGTCTACAGATGAGAAACTGAAGTTTCAAAGGGCAGAATGAGTCACTTAACTTCTCTAATGTCCCACAGCTTGTCGGAGTGGAGGAGATGGGAGTTTGAACCTGGACCACAGCCCACCCTCTTGACCTTCTATGGCCATGGCAGACCTCCTGGGATTTCGTTTTGGGAGGATGACTAGAGGAAGCTATTTGCAGCAGAAGGCAGCAGTGGAAATCTCCTGACATGACACAGACAACATGGAGAATTAAATGAGCCTCTCCTCAAATTCCTGCCACCCTAACATACAAAACTGCCCCATGTGAGTCCCTCCATGCCTCCCTCCCTCTCTGTGCATCCCAAGGACCACCACAGACACCCATCTTCTCTGCAGTCTGCTCTGACTGGAACACATTGGAGGTGTTCCAAAAACGGCTCCATGATTTTTTGGTTGGAAAGTAGGGCCCTGAATGTGGTAAGGAGGCTTCCTACAGCTTCTGAAGCTGCATTCGCCGCAGTTGGCAGAAATTTCTGATTCACAGTGCAAACCACACAGGGAGGGTGGTCTTCCCCCTTGAAGTGTGCATGGGCTTTAACTTTGAGGAGAGCGAGCAGTGGTAAGGGTCCCGCATCCTACATCCTCCTACCTGCAGTTGCTGAGTATTTCCCATCCCTTTTTATGATCCTTAGGTGATCAAAGCACCATTCATTCAACCAACACTCAGACACAGTGACTGTGTGCTTTGCTGCCGGTTGCCCAAGCAGAGACAGAGGGTAGGTCCTGCCCCCCCAGGAGTTCTGGGCATCCAGCTCAAAAGGGAAGAGTACCACCTGCATGATGATGTCTAGTTGAAGTCCTAGGGAGATGTTTGCCTTGCGAGTCCAACAGTGGGCCACAGGGGGGAGAAAAAGATTGTGTCACTCTGGATTTCCAGTTAAGTAACCGTCCAGCGTTTCTCCAATGCTCCCTGTCCTCCTCATGGCACCTCTCCCTGGCACCTGACCCAGTCCTTTATCATCTCTAATTGGTCTCCTGGCTTCCACTCTTAGCCCATCAGATTCTTCCTCCTGGCCACCAGAAGGATGCATTTCAAACCCTCACCCGACCAGGTCCTTTCCCTGCTTACACCGAGATCCTCTCCAGCCTCACCTCCCACCTCAGCACCCAAAACATTTTCACCTCTAGCAACTCCAAACTGCGTCTTTCTCCACCCTGTGTTTTTGGTCAAGAATGCCCCCTTGCCTTTTGCTTGATTGATTCCAGTTCTCAATTACAGACTCAGCTCAGGTGTCACCTCCTTCAGGAAGCCTTACCTGATTACAAAATAGGACACTAATAGCACTAACCTCCCTCCCCCCTCCCTCTCTGGCTGGGTGAGACTTCTGTGCTCTGCAGAAAGAGCTCTGTGGGGCCACCTATTTGTATTGTAATGATCTACTTCTATGCTCACCTCGCTGAGGACATGGACTGTCTGACCTCTGAACTTAGTCCAGGACCTAGCACTGTGAAGTAAGAGGAGGCAGAAGGCACTGGCAAAGGCAGAACCACCAAAGGGCCATAGGAAGCTTGGGGTTCTGACACCACCTTGGTCACCTCTCCAAGCCCTAATCCCATGCCTCAGTTTCCCCACTGGGAAAGTGTGGGGGATGGGGAAGAGGGAGCAAGATGAATCTAAGTTACTCTGGAGGCAGCAGCTTCCATTCATTAGCATTTGTAAAGGGCTCTGAGTGCTGCAGATGGAAGCTGCTCAGGCAGGCAGCCTGTTAGGACTAAAAATAGAGTTGTGTAGCACCTTCTCGGCAGAGAGCTCAGGAAAGGGTGGAAGGGGTGAGAAAATAGGTAGCCAGAGGTGGAAGAAGCTGACCAGGTCCTTGAGGGAAGTGCACACCACAGGAAACTACCGTGGGAGACACTGCGGCCACCGCTGAGCGCCCCTCTCAACCTGACCCCTAGCACGCACCATGGTGGCCTGCCGCGCCCGGAGGCAGGGGACAGACTGTGGCCTTTTCACGATCTGGGGACGGGACTGCTGTCCCCAGACGAGCTGTCTTCACAGCAAGGGCGGGCCGCGCGGCAGGGCTGCCGCCCCGGGCGGGTGGGCAGGTATCAGAGCGACAGAGCGAGGCAGGCAGGGGCCCCCGGGGTGTCTGAGGCCGCCGCGCTGGGGTGCGCACCCGCGCAAGGGCAGACAGCAGGGCTGGGGGTGGGACGGGGAAGGACCGCAGGGTGGGGGGGGGCCCACGTCCTCCTGTGACTCAGATCTGACTCAATGCCATTTCTGAAACAGCCTGGGGGGCGGGGGGAAGGTGTTTTTTTTTTTTTTTTCAAAATGACAAAACAGCTCCTTGCTCAGGGCAGCCCTGGAAGAGCTGCGGGCGGATGGAATCACCCCGGGTCTCCCTCCAGCAAGGCTCCTGGCTGCCTACCCACGGGCGGCGGCGGCCGCGGCGGCGGCGGTGGCGAAGGGACCCTGGCCTCGCCGCCCTTTCCACCTGCCGCGGCCCGGGCGCCTGGAGGGGCGCGGGGCAACCGTCTCCCCAGCGCGAGGTGGAGCGCGCCGCCACCCCCGGCCGCGCCGAGAAGGAGCCTCGGGGAAGAGCTAAAAAAAGGGAAGGCGCTGCTGCGGGTGCCGCCGCCCGCCGGGGAAGGAATTCCCTCCGCCCGGGCGCACACGCGGCCCCCCGCCCCCGCCCCATCCTGCTCAGAAAAGATCGGATTTTGCCGGAGAGTAGGAGGCAAAGGAAGCCTCAATTCTAGCCACCGCCACCTTCCCCTCCCCGCCCGGATCCCCGAGAAAAGGGGATAGGATTCCCCCCCACACACCGGATCTGGTGGGCGCAACATTGAGCCCTGGGGGAAGGGGAAGGAGGCTGATAACCGGGACACGGGTGGCGGCGGCGCCCAGGGTGGCGTCCTGGGCTCGGAGCCGGGTGGGGACCTGGGGTGGCGGGGCGGGGGGAGGCGCGCAGCCTGCGCGGTGGCCGGCGCACCCCTGACTCTTCCCGCGCCCCGCGAAGCCCGGAGCCGCAACCGCGCACGGCCTGCCATCAGGCTCGATTCTCTCCCGACCTGAGGGCAGCGGCTGGGGCGCCTGTCGCCACTGAGAGCCAGAGAGGAGCCCTGTGAAATCAGGACACAGTAACTTCACTCGCAAAGTTCTACCGTCTGCAGAGCAGGGCCACGAGTCGTCTTGCTTGTCTCACACTCAGACTGGCGTCTCCATTTGACAAATGGCGAAACGGGAGCCTCGGAAAACGTAATTTATTGTCCCGCTTTAGCTAATCCGGGTAAGAAACAAGGCCTCTGACAGAAATCTCTGATCCTGTTTCAGGAACTTGAATCTGATTCCTAGGGCTAGGCCTTATTCTTTGGGGTCTTCCTTGCGTTTAACATGTTGGGGATGATTATCATGTACAAGCAAGATGTGGAGGACAGAAAGATGAACAGGGGCCACTGTATGACCTCAAGGAACTCACAGTTGAGTGAGAAAAGGAGAAAACAAAATTATAGATTAAAATTCGGCGTAAACCACACTGTTCTAAACACGGAAACAGTTTCAGTAACTTGCTCAGGTGTCAGGACTGTGGTGGCCCCGCCAGGATTTGAACCCAGACAGTCTGACTCCGGAGCCCACCCACACAAACCACTATGCGAAACTGCCCCCTTTTTCCTTAACTATATAGCCTTAAGGGGGGGCGGGGAGCAGATCACAAAGCTGTGTTATGGTATGCTCCCAATTAGAATACAGATAAACGCTCAGGGGAAAAAAAAAAAAAGACCGGGAGAATACATGTCAAAATGATGTGTGATTTTTGTTTTCTTCATTTTTTTTATAAGCTCCATATTTTCTACGCTGAACATGAATTTTATAAGAAGAAAAACAATAAATGTTATTAAAGTACAGCTTGAATGCAAAGCTTCCAAAAGATGGTGTGGCTTGAGTTTGCCCTAATGGAAGAGGAGTTGTTAATCAAGTGGGAAGGCTGGGAAGGGCACCCCAGGGGAGAGAGCTGTGTACCCTAAGGCTGCAAAGGTGTGGCAGAAGGTCAGAGGCCAGCAGAAGAAACTGCAAGGAAGTCTGTGTGGCAGGAGGGAGGAGGGGAAAGAGTGGGAGGTGAGGCCTCAATCACATTTCTTGGGAAGCCCCTCAAATAGAGAATTTCAAACCCTGAATATTGTCCTAGAACCTTCCCTGAGGGGTCAATTCCCTTGAGGATCTAAGGTAGCAGTCAAGGAGTGGGCTGAAATTCCTGAAGGTTATTCTTGTGTTAGAAATCTTTTTCTGTCTTTTTCAGTGAAAAGGCTGGATATAGGACATTAGACTCTGTCAACATATTTGGGTCAGAAAGTGCTCAAGTGCTGGGTGGAAATCACTGAGGATGGGCTGTTCCCATGCACAGTTTCATTAATCTGTCCTTTGTGTCATAACTCAGTTTTACTTTTGCTCAGATCCTAGCCTGCAAAGACATTGCATCAATAACCCCCCACTTGCGCCATGCTGCCCATCTCTCTGAGGTCCCTGGGCGCACTAGTTCCAATATCAGCCTCGGCTTATTAAAGCACTAGATTTTCAGGTTGTATGGCAGGTCTTGTCCTCCATATCCAGCCCAGGCCTCTCAAAGTGCCCTGGTCTCCCCTTCCCTGCTGGACAACCCTGGACAAAGGCCAGTTCGCTGCTTTTCCCCCACCTGGCCCCAGCTCTCTCAGACACATCCTGACCCCAAGAGCTACAGCACACGGTGCACAGGATGCAGAGATGCAGCTTTTCCACAGATTCCGAGTTCCAGGCTGGAAATAGAGGGGCCTCTACTCACGTCATTGCATGAAATTCACCATCTGCCACTTGAACAAGAGAGACTCAGGGATGTTTAATGTGAAAACACGGCTCTTCCTTGGACAACTGACTGCACTTCAGAGTGAGGACCACAGCCAGCATGCTAGCCCTGGGACCTGGGTTACCCAAATGAGGGATTCGACCTAATATTGGTCTAGTATGTGGTGAATTGATACTAATAGCTCTCCTCTCTTTAAACAGCCAGCTCTGTGCATACACGGTCCACAGAGAGCAGGACCCAGCCCAGCCTGGCCCCATCTGGCCTTGATCTGGCTGCTTGACAGGTGGCTGGGGGGCACAGCCAGAGGAGCAAGGGAGAGCCGAAGTGACTGTCCCTGCAGCCAGCGCCCCCCCCCCCCCCCCACCCCGCCACCCTCCCCCCCCCCCCCCCCCCCCCCCCCCCCCGCCCTTTCAGCCTTCCCTCTCTTCCTTGACCTTCCTGGTAGATGAATGGGAAGGCAGATGGACTGTGAGGAGCCCTTGTGATAATCTTCAAAACTCTGAAGGGTCTATTTTACTGCTGCTGGAGAAAGGAAAGCACCACTCTGGTTTCCCCTTCTTGCTGACTTCTTACTAATGAGCAGTCAAGGTGTTTGGGGGTGGTCTTTCATCTGGTTGTCTCTTTAGTGTAATTTTTGGTAGCTTGGATTTGTTCACCTGCCCTCAAGCCTCAAGGGAGGCTAGAAGGAGTTGCCTTCTAATGAGGGTGTGCCTGTTTTATGTGCTGCCCTCCAGGGATCCCTGGACAGAGGTAGAGGTGGAGGAATTGGGTTTTATTCTTCTTCCTATTTCCCACAGCACTCAGCCCAGAGTCTTATACACAAACTCCCCTGAACTCCAAACCCATCTGTCCAACAGCCTACCTGACGTCTCCACCAAGTTGTCTAATAGTGCTAACTCAACACGTCCAAAAAACTCATCTCTGCCTTCACCCACCACCACCTGGAAATCTGCTCTTCCCTGTCTCAGTTAATGACATCCTTCCAGTGGCTCAAGTCAAAAATCCTGGTGTCATTTATGATGCTCCTTTCTCTCACCCGCACATCGAATCCATCAGGAAATGCTCTCCCAATGCTCCCTCTACTTCACTCCAGCCATATTGGCCTCCTTGCAGATCTTCAAACACACCAGGCACACTCTTGCCTTGTGGCCTTTGCACTGACTGGTCCCTCTGCCTGATTTCTGTGCACTCTTGGCATCCTTGTTGCTTAAACATCTCTTTCTCCATGAAGCCCACCCTGCCACTTTATTTAGATGGCAAACCTCCCCCCTGCCAGCACCTCCAATCTCCCTTGTTCTGCTCAAATTTTTTCACACTGGACCTACTTCTAGAAAGCTATATAAGATGCTTATGTAGATTTTTCAGTATATGTCTGTATGTTTATTTTTTTTAGTATATGTCTTCTCTATCAGAAAGTAAGCTCTACAAGATTGAGAGTTTTGTCTTTTTTGTTCACTGATGCATCCCCAGGACTTAAAAAAAAAAAAAATCTAAGTGTTTAAGGAATGAATAAACATATGTTGGTTTGAAGTGAAGGGTGGCCACAGGCCTACCCATTTCCCTAGGAAGCCATTCCCCTCCACAGCTAGTCTGGCTCCTTTGCAGCTCTTGCAGGGAGATAAGGAGCTGTTTGTCTGCTGTATACACAGGAAGAGGACATGAAATTGAATGGGGTCAAGAGAATGAGAAGACAAGTCACAGGCTGGGAGAAAATCTTTGCAAAAGATGTAGCTGATAAAGGACTGGTATCCAAAATATACAAAGAACTCTTAAAACTCAACCATAAGAAAACAAACCACCCAACTTAAAAATGTGCAAAAGAACTGAACAGACACCTCACCAAAAAAGATATACACATGGCAAAAAAAAAGTATATGAAAAGATGGTCAACATATCATTACAAAATTGCAAACTGAAACAGCAATGGGATACTGCCACACACCTATTAGAATGGCCAAAATCTAGAACACTGACAACATCAAATGCTGGAGGGGAGGTGGAGCAACAGGAACTCTTGTTCATTGCTGGTGGGAATGCAAAATGGTGCAGCTGACTTTGAAAGACAGCTTGACAGTTTCTTATAAAACTAAACATACCTTTCCCATACATTCCAATAATCATGCTCATTGATATTTACCCAAAGGAGGTGAAAACTTACATCCACACAGAAACTTGTACACAGATATTTATAGCAGCTGTATTTATGACTGCCCAAACTTGGAGGCAACCAAGATGTCCTTCAGTAGGTGGACATTTGAATAAACAGTGGTACAGCCAGACAAGGGGATATTATTCAGTGCTAAAAAGAAATGAGCTATCAAGTCATGAAAAGACACAGAGGAACCTCAAGTGCCTATTACTAAGTGAAAGAAGCCAATTATGAAAAGGCTACATATCGTATGAATCCAACAATATGATATTCTGGAAAAGGCAAAAAAAAATGGGAGACAGCTAAAAAAATGAGTGGTTGCCAAAGATTGGGGGAGGGAGAAATGAATAGTGGAGCTTAGAGGATATTTAGGGCAGTGAAGCTCTTCTGTATAATACTGTAATGATGGATATGTGTCATTATACATCTGTCCAAACCCATAGAATGTACAATACCAAGAATGAATCTTAATGTAAACAACGGACTCTGGGTGGTAATGATGACTCAGCATAGATTCACTGATTGTAATAAATGTAACATTCTGGTCCAGGATGTTGATAGTGGGGGGCAGGGTATAGGGGAACTTTCTGTACTTTCCACTCACTTTTGCTGTGAACCTAGAACTATTCTAAAAAAAAAAAAACAGTCTGCAAAAAAAATTGAATGGGCCACAGGTGAAGCCCCTGGTCACTGCCAGAGAAGGAGCTTTGTTCCAGAATAACCCCTCATCTCAAAATCTCGGCATCCAGGATAGCTCTAGATGGGGGTGTGTAGGGTTGGGGCACACCCGGGAAGATGCGCTGTAGATGCCCTGGATTTGTTCTTGTCCTGCTTCACTAGAGAATGAGGACAGGGACATAAAAGAAAGACTTTCTGTTGCTGACCCCATGCCCCCAGTCCCAAAGTCCCAGGAGAAGCAGGTCCCTTTAGTCCCCTGAAATGCTGCTGGTCCCTGGGGGTGAGGAGTAGAGAAACAGAAAAGCAAGAATAGCTGGGACAGATGACCTCAAATGCAGGAACAGGAGTCCAGCCTCTCTCTGGAAGCTGAGGTCACACAAACCACTGGATTTCTCTCCTTTCTTGACCCTCCAGTGTTTAGTAGATCAGATCTTGTAGCCCAGCACTTCGGTCCAAAGGACAATTCACATCCAGGCTTGGGCCCACGTGTTGTCACCCCCATCCCTGTTATAGGAAATGTATTTTCACTCCTGCCTCTCATGGATACTGAAGGATCAAAAAAGGCCTCTCTGGAATAATAATAGGCACCACAGATTTAGCACTAAGAGATTTACATATATTATCTCATTTAGCCCTTGCAAGGTTCTTATAATATAGGTACTATTACGTATGAAATCAAACTACTTGCCAAAAGGTAACACAGCTAGAAAGTGGTGGAGTCAGGATTTGAACCTGAGTCTTTCTAACTCAAAACCTACCATCTCTGGGGCACCTGGGTGGCTCAGTCAGTTAAGCGTCTGCCTTCAGCTCGGGTCATGATCTCGGGGTCCTGGGATCGAGCCCCGCATCGGGCTCCCTGCTCAGCAGGGCATCTTCTGCTTCTCCCTCTCCCTCTGCCTCATGTTCTCTCCCTCTCTCAAATAAATAAAATTAAAAAAAAAAAACAAACAAAAAACTACCATCTCCTGCCAGTGGAGTTAAGCAATGTGTGCACAGCACAAAGGCCCCTCAGGCAAGGACATGACTGGGGGCTCAAATCTAGCCCCTGCTCCCCTTGCCAAACCATGCCTCCCGGACTAGGGAGGAACCAGGCCAAAAGACAGGACTCCTTTCTGTAGTTTGTACAAAGATGCTGAGTATGCTGGCCACAGCCTACATATTTGCAAGGAGCAGGTGAAACCTACTCGCTCCAAACAGGCCAGGGTCACATGTGAGTTTTCCATCAGGACAGGGTAAAGGGAAAGAAGTCAAAAGCCTTTTTCTGAGTACCTTGGAAAACAAACAGGCAGAAGAGTATTATTTCTATTGCTATGAAGGAAGTCATTGCCTCCAAACACTTTCAGTCTCCCTGACC
Source organism: Neomonachus schauinslandi (assembly GCF_002201575.2). NCBI lineage: Eukaryota > Metazoa > Chordata > Mammalia > Carnivora > Phocidae > Neomonachus > Neomonachus schauinslandi. Next base: position 44,353,266 of record NC_058404.1, read on the forward strand.
ATTTACCCAAGAGCTACTTTGATTTCCTGACCCAGACTGGTTCCAAATCCTGATTCCTGGCTTCCAAATTCTTTTTACTAGATTAGGAAAGATTAGACACAGAAAGGGGAGAATTCCTACAGGCAAAGTTAAACTATTGCTTAACCTGAGCAAGTTTTCACCAAAATCACCCTTCCCTGGGTGGGTATGAAGAGAAAAAGCCAGGACAATCTTCCAAAGCTGGTATCATTACCAGAGAGGCCATGCCTTGACTGTTCTTCTTAAACCCTTTACAGTCCTAGTTATATAGTTTTTTTCTTTCTCGTCACTGTCAGCCATGGAGGAAAGGATGAAGAGGAAAGGATGTCATAGGACACAACTTCACATTTTCCCATTCAAGTTAATTTCACCAGTATAGCGTTTAAAGTAACCCTGCATATTGAGCTGCAGATTAAGTATATTACACCCAATGCAGCATCATCCCTGCCCACCATCCCCTCCCAAATTTCATTCTTGAAAAAGTACTGATACTCATTTTAATTCTCAGGGAGGAGTTCCCCTGCAGCCTGAGGGGTGCATGAGGAATGGGGAGAGGCAGTCCCAGATCTTGACCTTGGGGCTGTTGGGGGAGATTTAGGGGTCTGACTAGGGTGTGAGCTTCAGGATTTGTAGGGTTGGGACCCATCCTTGCTCCTCTCTGTGCTCCTCCCAGCTGCCTGGTTATCACATTTGTCCCTCCCTAGGGACAGCCCAGTTTGCTAAGCAAATGGAGGAGCCAAACCCAGCCAAGAATTCCAGGTCTTAATGTCTCAGTTCCCCTAATTTGCCCTGTGGTCTGATGGGGAGGTTCCATCCTGTGGCTGCGACTTGGGGGGTGGGGAGGGACGCAAGCAACCACCTGAACACGGATGCCAGAAGGATGGACTCTCTATCTCAACAGCTGAAGGAATTTCAGTTAAAAGAAAATAAGGTCAGGACAGGGGAAAGGGAAAGAAGTCAAAAGCCCCTTTTTAAGTACCTGGGAAAATGAAGAGGCAAAAAATTATTATTTCAATTACTATGAAAATGTATTTTATTAGAAGATGGGGATTCATCATTGACACTCAAAAGCCCGAAAAGCAATATCCAGCACTATAATACCCCTGTCTCCATGCAGGGAGAATGAGTTATTAAATCGGAAGATGAATGTTTTGCAGTTCAGTTAACTGCCTCTGTTAAAAAAGAAATAGTTATAAACTTGCTCTGGATCCCCAGCCCCTCCCCATGAAAGCTGCTTCTTGCTAGCCCCCAACCCTCTGTATCTGTAAGGATCTTGACCCCCTCCCCCTTTCACATTTCTATGGCATATGAAAATTCAAGAGTTAGAAAGAAAAAAAATCAGCAAATTAAATGCAAACCGGAGTTTTTTTATTATTAAAAAAAAAAAAACCAGTTGCATATAGTTCAATTGTTGCAAAGTGCGACAATGTAAATGCGGTGCATTCTTATGTATAACAGCTTTTCCTTCCGCTCCCATGGCAGCCTCAATAACGCTGCGCTTCTGTTCTGCATGAATAAATATGTATAAAATGTAACCCGGCAAAGAAATAAAATCTGATAACTGAAAGATACCGTTTCTTAGGTTCTGGGAGCAACATGAGGCACCAGCTTTTCTGATTCTTTGGTATTTATGTGAGGAACTATTGAAATGATAATGTGGAATTTATTATTTTTTTCCAGGGGCAAGTAATTTTCAGTTGTTCATCAGGGCTTTAAGAAATGGAGGGTTTGGTGGTCTACCTCCCCATTCTGTTTTCTAGGCGGGGTCTCTGGCCGCTTCCCTGCTTCCCCCTATGGGCCATATACTCACAGCCTCTACATCTTTGCCCTTCGACGAACGGGTTGGGAGTCAATCTTGTTAGTGAAATAATGAATTTATCCCTTGCAGCCAGCTGTGCGCAGGCTTTTCGCCAGTGAGGCTGGCGTGCGAGATGATTCTCCAGCTGTCTCGAGCTGGGGGCTGGGAGCGAGGACGCTGGCTGTCCCACACCACTCCCTGCCCACAAGAGGTACTTCCACCCCTCTCTCTCCCTAGTCAGGAAATCAAGTAGGATATTATTTTAGTAATAATCTTACATACAAGCCCTTTTAGAACAAGGAAATTGCTCACAGACTCCGGCACTTTCTGGACTGTCTCACAATACTTAGAACCTCGCTCCCAGCCGGTCTTGACTTGCTCCTCTCCTTCCTTGCTCCTTGCTGTCTGAGAGCGCTGAGGGGCCAGGGCCCTCGCAGGCCACAGCCCATCTCCATTCACCCGGCCCTGAAACCGGCCACAGTCACAGGCTACGCTTCAAAACACAGCCCAGCCTTTCCAGACCTTCTTGTTCCATTTCCTGCTCCCTCCACCTGACACGCTCTGTCCCATGACCGCTCTAGATGGGGTCTTCCTGGCTATCAATATTCAGCTCAAATGTCCTCTCCTCTGTGACCACTGCTTTATGCAGCTCCTGTGCGTCCCATACAAGCTACAGTACTGTGTCTGCTGACTCTACCAAGTCCCTCCAGGGCAGAGATGGTGTCTTAGTGACTTTCTGCATCATTGGTACATTAGTGTCCATAGTGAAGCTCAGCCAGTGTTTGTGGAAGGATTGAATGAATGAATTACTCAGGACAGACAGGATCCAGCTCATTCTTCAAGCTTCTCAGGATTTGTTGTTAGGCCCCATTCCAGGAAAGGATTTACATGAGATTACTTGGGAGCTCTTGAGAAGCCAGAAACTCAGGAAGGAGGTCACTTTCCAATGATGCAGTGGAGACACGTCCCATCTCTATCTTAGCTCACAGCCCAGGGGCCCTCAACAAACATGCCTCACTGATGACAGCGTATGCTTACAGTACTTAGACTGGGTAAATAAGCAGTACATAAAGTATATCAGTTAGAAGTTAATGAATGAGCTAGGAATTGTTTCCTCTGCTGCTTCAACATGATGTCTCAGGTGAGACATCAGCTTCCAGGGAGCAAAGCCAACACCTGGTTTGGTCAGCAAAAAAAAAATGTAAGCAAATTTCTGTGACATTAAAGGTAGAAAGGAAGACTTCAAGTTTCAATGGATGCTCTCCTTCCATCACTGTGTGATCCTGGCCTGGTTACTTAATCTCTCTTATCTTAAAAAAAAAATGGGAACGATAATGGCGCCTCCTTCATGCTGTCTTTGTGAGGATCTAAATGTAAATTACATAGCATGTACCTGGAACAGAGAAGCCCCCCATAAACATTACCTATTTTAATTATGGCTTGGGTTTCCGGGATTTTATTCCACCCTCATAGATATGTTAAATGGACATCATGTTTTGGACTCCCACCCTCCCCTCCCCAAACCAGGCTCTTCTAACAGAAAACAGTTGAGAAGTGACAAGGCTCAGTGATACCTCTCTGCTGAGTGGGAATCCTTAAACCGAGCCCCTCAGCCTCAGGGATATGTTTGTGATCCATTTCAACCGTTTTGGTGGCTCAAAGACTTTTTCAGTCCCTTGGATGTACATACTGATGAGGTCAGGGGACTTTGGAATAAAGGGACCATTAGTGTATAACAAGCATATAATTAAAGAGCTACTTTTCCTAAGATTCAAACCTGAGGGAGGGGAAAGAAAGAAAGAAAGAAAAAAAAAACCCAAGGGACAATATGAATTCATTTGAGCCTGCTGGTTGGATGTTAATCCTTACAACTTTCATGCCTTCAAGAGGTCGGGTTTCTTTGCCCTTAAATAACCCGACAAGCTCAGGTACTGCGTTCCTGTGCATGGCTGGCCAGAAGTGGGAGGCACTTAACGACAGTCTCCACAGCCAAACCACCAGGAAGCCAGACAGGGAGGAGAGAAGAGGGGTGCAGTTTCCAGATGCAGTGCCTGGGAAGCCTGAGGCTCCCCAGCCCAGTCCAACCCAGTGCGCTAAAGTTCGGGGAGCCCCTCCTACCCCACCTGGCTGTCCTGTTAGGAAACCTGCTGGGGACAACCACGCATGTGGGCAGCCGGGGGCTTCCCTCAGACTGATAACAACTTCTTGATGTAACTCTGTAGAACATGAGCTGCTTACATAAACACTGCCTCAGAGACACCTGCAGTGTGGGATGCTCAGTGGGGGAGACACAGAAAGACATAGGGTGAGAGGACAGCTCCCCAACCCCACTACAGAGGGGGACATTTACCCCATCTGTCCATCCACCCATCCGTCCAGCCAGCCAGCCGCCATGCATGGCTCAGTAGTAACTGAGGCAGGGAAGAAGGCAGTGCAATCAAAGGACCTATGCTCAACCTTTGTCCCCAGCACCCGTAGCTCCTCCTAGACTCCCCTCTGAGTGAGATTTGGCTGGAAAGGAGACCCTTGAGGTCTCCAGTGCTATTGCAGGCTGGGTGTTTGCAGGCTGGGTGAGTTCATCACAGGCACAGGAGGCTGACTGCACCAGCAACTCCTGGGAGGGTGGAGTGGGGGTGAGTTTGGCAAGGGAGGAAGGGGCTCAAATCCCCAGAATGGAAGGTTAGAGAATACAGTAGTAAGAGGGCATTTGGGGGGGCCTCTGCTTAAAACTACACTGCAGGTGAAATGTGTACAGAAACTGTGGGAAGGGCTGGAGGCCAGGGGATGTTCAGAGGGCTCTGAGATGGGGCAGAACCGGGTGGTATCTCAGAAGGCACCCATCTCTGAGGCATCCTTGCTCACTCTTTGGCTCAGTTTACCTGACATGCCACATTAGTGAGATCACTACCAGTGGAGGCCCTGAGTCATCTGGTTGCTCCATTCTGATCACAAAGTAGAAGGGCTCATGGTGCTCCTGGAGGTAGAGTCAGCTGGGAAGAGGGTCTCCTGTCTCCCTCCTCTGGGCTGTTCCTGAGTAGAGTGCAAGAACTAACAGGGGTGCATTCCCCAGCTTCACCACAGGAAGCTCAGAGTTTCTGGAACAGAGCAGCAACGTGAATGCCCAGGCCATGCTGGAAGGCCAGGGAAAAAGAGCCCTCCTTCTCCGAGTATTCTTGCTCTTTAGCTGTAGTCATTACGGTCAAGCCACATGGGCAGACAGACCCTAGAGGCTGGAAGGGACCATTTAGAATGATACTGGTCTGACTTCTTACCAGAGCACGACGGGTGAGAGCAAGAGCTACAAATGACGGCTCTTGTTCCCATCCATGGTGTCTCCTCTGTGTACTTGATTTCTGGGGGCAGAAAGAGAGGATGGGCCTTTCCCCATGGGAAAGAATTTGCTACCGCAAATGCTCCCTTGTGGTCTCATTACAGCTGATGGTGCGGAAAGACACAGGCCACACAAGGAGAGTTCCTATCTCTGGAAAGGCACTCCACGTGTCTTCTTGTGAGATGTCTGCTTCTGGACGATCGAGCCCAGCCGACTGGGCGCCCCCTAGAGGTAGGACTCGACCTTAGCCATCCTTGTACTTCCAAGCCTCACACTGGGCCTGGCATACACACAAGGCACTCCACTGATGTGTCATGGACCCATGAATCAGAGACGACCGGCTCTCAAGGGGAATGTCAAAAGAGCTGGAGGAAATGGAGACGATCAGGTTCCAACTCTTCAGTTTACAAAGGACAAACTGAGGTCCAGAGAGGTTAAGCCACAGCCTCAATCCCATACAGCTGATCTGGGGCAGACCTAGGACTACCACCCCAGTGTTCTTGTACAGCCCCACGCTGGTCAGGGAGGACGGTAAAGGCAGTGAGGGTGGCATGGGGGTGCTTCGTAGGGGGGGATGTGATTCCAGGCCTTGGGGTACACATACACTTGACAACAAAATCGCATGATTCAACGCACATCTGCAGCAGCAATGCAATTATCTCTGAGATCTAAGCATTGATCGATGGAAGTTTTATTTACCCAAATCTCTTCATCCTCCCCCACAGAAGAAAAGAAACAAATATCTTCTGGTATGTTTATTTCATAAAATGTGGTAACATTCTACATCACACAGAGAGGCATGCTGCTTTTGCATAAAAGGGGGTGCTGAACACCCATTTTTTTGTCCCTGCAGCTGAAAATATTGTTCAGATTGCTGCATGCACTTAAGTTTGGCTGCAAAGCGGAATTGCTGCACCCACACTCGGGCCTGAGAAAGGCGCTGAGGAGGAAAGTGTGGCCAGCTGGCTACGGGGCTGCATTCTGCCCTCTGGACTCTGGGGCGTGGGACCAGAAGACAGCAGATAATGGGGAGGGGATGACGGAGCAAGGAGCACGGGCTGAGGAGACGGAAGCCCTGGTCTGGCTCCACTGTCTGTGAGCACCAGTGTCACCTTGGCCACTTGGTCATGGTCCCTGTCCATCTACTTTGCAGGGGTTTTGTGACAGTCAGATGACACGTGAACTTATTTTGAGAGGTTCCAATGGCGACATAAATGTGAGGTGTTATTATTCTGTAAGAAACATGCTGATAGGAGCTATGTATAGCCACCTCGGAGTTTAAAAGGAAAAATTCTTCTAACTGCTCCTAAGTCGGCTATATCCTGTTTTACACTTGGACTGACCTCTCTTTCACTGGCTATCTGAGCATTGCTTGGCTCCTGATACTACCTGAGGCCCTTTAAGAGCAGAGTCTACATCCCTTCACTGAGCGGGTACCTGCCAGCTCTAGGAGACATCTCAGGATGGCTTGTGCCCTTGTCCCCATCCCTGCTTTTCACACTCAGGGCCAGGGGGCTCTCCCCACCTGCCCTTCCCTCCTCCTCGCGTCTCAGCAAGACAGGGGCTGGAAGAGGCCTTTCTCTCCATTCTGCAGTCTTCAGTGGGCATTGCAGAGATGGGATGTGGGGTGCCCAAGGTGGAGCAGTGAGGGAGGGCAGAAGCCCAGTGGGACTCCAGTGGGGAGGAGTCCCAGCTCCAGGCTCTGCTTAAGCAAGTGGTTCCCCTGCCCCACCAAGGCATTTTGTCGGCCCTGAGACTGAGCCGTGTCCCACAGAGAAGGGAGAGAACAGAAAGCATAGGGCCTGGGCCTGCTAGCTCACCCTCAGGCCCACCGCTGGCCCTTCCAGTGCTGCTCTGCACGGGGGAGGGGGCGTGGGGACTGGGCCCCGCAGGCGGAGTCCCCCAGACTTCCCATACCGTCAGGATTTAGTCCGGCTGGGTCACTGAGAGTCACTGACAGATTAGAAGGCAAGAGGACGGAGAAGCCAGGATATCACTACCCCTCCTTTTGGCTCCGGACAGTGTCTGCTAGACCCTACAGGGCTCTAGCATCCCCAGGGATACACAAGGCCTGGACTGGTGATGCCACAGCCTCCCTTGTCCCTCAGCCTGGGGCGCCCCTGGCTTCCTGCTGTTGCTTCCCATCCTCTCTTCGGCTTCTCAGACCCCCATCACCTGCATAACCAATTCCCTGCATTAAATCCCCTCTGTTTTCACGGAGAGAGGTTTCCTGCTGACCTGGTGGGACCCAGTTGGTGGCTCCCTGAGTCCTGATGGCTGGCCTCGTCACCAAAGGCAGGGATAGCCCTCCGGCCTGATGGAGGACTTGTGCTTTCTCTGGAGTCCAGCGTTTTCCAACTTGCAGGCCTTGCCACAGGGAGGGCCAGAGCCTGTCAGACTGGTGCTGTCTACAGTGATTGTATTTATTTGCTGCCTTTGCTCCTGTCTGTCCCCTTCCACCAGACTGAGTGTGCCCGAGTGCGGGGCATTCACGGCTGTGCGTCCTCACTGCCGACAGCCATGCCAAGCAGCTGAGGGACACAAAATATTTGCAGAAAGAAGGAATAAGGGAAACCCCTTTAGTTCCAAGCAGAGTTCTCCCCATGGGGCAGTGACATTCCTTTGGGGTTCATTCTCCCTGTTTGGGGTCATCCCTCCTAGAAGTACGATTTATTGCTGCCTGGGATGCACTCCATCAAATCCTCTTGGGATGATCCTGCCCATGACAGAAGGAGGCAGCAGAGCACAGGGACTAGGAACGTGGCTTTGGGCTTGAGACCTGGCTCTGTCACTTACTGCCTGTGTGGCTGCCAGCAAGTGACTTCATCTCTCTACACTGACAGCAGCTACCCCAGCCTAGGGTTGTAAGAATGAAGCAAGGTAATACTTTAGTAGCCTGGCCACCCCACAGGTGCTGAATTTCTGTCATCATCATCATCACCACCACCACCATCACCACCACCATCATCACCACCATCATCAACACCACCACGACCACCACCATCAACACCACCACCACCATCATTACCAGCACCACCATCACCACCACCACCATCATCACCACCATCATCACCACCATCATCA